>NC_056746.1:1570175814-1570350814 GCF_019279795.1 Protopterus annectens | reverse complement strand
CCAGCTATGGATCCAAGCTCTCAGCTCCTCCCCTCACCCATAATGCCCTGCTCTCTCTACATGACCTCAGATCTTGTTTGCCGCGCTGGTGACCAGATTTGTGTTTCTAAGCTCTTCAGCTAAGTGCTCTTTTTCAAGTATTTAGAAGTTTAAAAATTGTATTTTTGTGTGAAAGTTGTGTGGAAGTTTAGGTTTCCCTATTACTGTATTATACTTTTAGTGTTTTAAATTTAATTTTTACCTTCCCTCCCCTCGCTGGTAGCGTAGTGTGTGTTTGGGCCTGTTGTGTGCTTTAGTTACTTTACTTTTACCAACTTAGTTTAAGTAACTTTTTTTTGGTACTTTGGGATGTCTGAACAACCCAAAGCTGTGTTCTCTAAGTGCTCCGAGTGTGGCCATAAGCTTTCCCCGGCTGATGGCCACACTCGGTGCGTTAGATGCCTTGGGGTTGAACACCTCACTTCTGGATGTTCCATTTGTGCAGGGTTCAACCCCAGGGCATTGAAGGAGCGGAGGTCCAAGCTTGTCTTGGCGGGTCTTTTGCCACGGACTCGGCTCCGGCCTCCGCTCCTTCGGGGTAACCATTTCTACGGTTGTCTCCTCTCCGGCTCCCCTCCTCCTCCTGGGACTCAACCTCCCTGTAGTGGTTCGGAGGAGAGGAAGCAGAAAGAAGGACCGGAGGGAGAAGCACCATAAGCGGCGGGCCGAGGCCTCTGTTTCGGCCCCGCCAGCCAAGCGGGCTTCTCCTCCGGCCTCCTTGTCTGCCGGTTCTCCCCCTCCTCCGGTCACCTGTGTGTTTCTCACGGGACCTGAGGAGGAGGAGACCCGATCTCCGTCGAGGCTATCCAGGAGGCACTCTAGGCCTACCTCGGTAGCCTCGTCGAGATCGACGTATAGCCTGTCAGACGCTGATCTGGACCGGATGATGAGAAGGTTCATCCAGGCCCAGATGCAGATGGGTGTGCTCTTGCCTCCCCCTCTGGGGAGCTCGACCTTTCTTTAAGCCAATTGCTCCTTCTCCGACCCGCTACCGGGCTCGGAGCCGTTGAGCCGAGCAGCCGGGCGGGGTGGGTCGGCACCGATAGTACTTGGTACCGGATCCGACCCTGCCCTCGAGTGCCGGATCCGACCTCGGAGCCTGGATCCGAGCCGGATCCGGGGATCAGTGCTCCTTCGGCGCCGTCTGTGTCGGACCGCACTGTCCCGGATCCGGCGGGCGCCGGCTCCGATCCACTCCTCGGATCCGAGGGGGAGCCGATTGTCGGATCCTTTGGTCGAGGTCGGCTCCCCTTTGGCTTTTGATGTAGTGGAGAGGGCCCTGTTGAGGTCTCGGACCCCGGCACATGCTTCGGCTCCGTCCCGCGCTCCATCTGCACTGGGTCAGGCTTCCACCATCCGGCCCTTGGGACAGCCCGCTCCTTTGCCCCAAGCTGTTCCCCTGGAACAGGTCACTGTTTGCGAGGAGTCCTCTGACAGCCCCGGAGGATGTTGCCCGCAAACATACCTGCAAAAGGAGGCACATTGACTCCCGAGTCTCTCACAGAAGACACGGACTTGGAGGAAGGGGAAGGCTCCCAAGATCACCCCGAGGATGTCTCATTTGGAGACATCATGGAAATGCTCCGCATAAGGGGGTGGTCTGCCCCAAGTCTTCCTCGGACGAGTCCGTGTTTTTGGAGGCATTTGAAGCGGGCCCGTCTACCTCTTGGGTGTCCCCTCCTGCCGACCCCCTGGTGGACCTCATTACCACCAGGGCGTGGAAGGAACCGGACACCGTGGAGCCAATCCCAAAAAGGCCCGACCGTATCCTCAGTCCCCCGGCTGACCGTGCCCATTGGAGTAAGGGGCCTCCGGTAGATGCCATGTTGACGGCGGCGGCCACCAAGAGGGAACTGGCTCAGGAGAGTCCCTCAGTCCATCCCCCGAGCAAGGAGTCTCGGATGATGGACCGCTTAGGGAAGCGGATGTTTAGTTCAGCGACCTTCTCGGTGAGGGCACTGAACTACCTGGCACATGTGATTAGGATGCAGCACAATCTTATAAAAGAATACGCTGCATCCCCCCCTGAGTCCATGTCGGAGGAGGACAAAGTGCTGCACTCCACCCGTATGGCCACTCTCAGGTCCGTCACTAATACCTCTATGCGGCTACTATCCCATGCTAGGGAAGGTGCCGCTAGAGCCGCAGGGGCAGGCCTAGTTACTAGACGTCAGGCCTGGCTCCGTCATTGCGATTTCTCGGAGCCCTTCAAGGCGTCATTTGCAAACGCCCCTTTCGATGGTTCTGCCCTCTTTGGCAAAACTGTTCACGACACCTTGACCCAGAGCGAAAAGGACGGGAAGACGCTGTCTGCCGTCGGGATCCGCTTCTCTGCACCCCAGAGGCCCTATTCTAGGAACCAAAAGGGTCAGAAGAAGATGTGGTTCCGGAAGTCGCAGCAATCCCAGCCTGCTCCGGACAACCAGTCCTTCCGTGGCAGAGGAGGACAGGGAGGATGCCACCCTAGGGGAGAGGGGCTCCCAGGAACTTCGGGTCCAGAGAACCCTTCTCTGAACGGCCCGCGCAGCAGCCCTGAGGGGTTGCCCGGCTGCTCCACTCTGGAGGCAGTCGGGGGACGTTTTTCGGAGCACCTAGCAGCGTGGGAGTCCATAACATCAGACCGCTGGGTTCTCCAGATCATATCCAGAGGATACCGTATCCCCTTTATTCACTTGCCAAAATTGCAGTCCCTCCCCGACGTTCCACACGGTCAGTGGGAGGCCGCTTTGGCAGAAATTGGCCATCTGCTAAAGAAAAGAGCCATCCAGCCCGTCCCCCCAGACCAGATCGGATTAGGGTTCTACTCCAGGTTCTTTTTAGTGTCAAAAAAGACGGGGGATCTAAGACCAATTTTAGACCTTTCTCTTTTGAACCTGGCAGTTCCCAAGGAGAAATTCTGAATGGTTACATTGCAGTCTATTCTCCCCCTTCTGGGAGAAAACCACTGGATGTGCTCCATAGACCTCAAGGATGCGTACTACCACATACTCATGGGCAGGCGCTCCAGGAGGTTTCTCCGCTTCCGGCTGGGAGCCAGTCACTACCAATTCCGGGTCCTTCCCTTTGGTCTCACCACAGCCCCCAGGGTGTTCACCAAAGTATTAGCAGTGGTAGCGGCCCACCTGAGGCTTCAGGGGGTGCAGGTCTTTCCTTACCTGGACGACTGGCTTCTCACCGCCCCAACAAGGCATCTACTTCTCTTGGCGCGAGACTCCTTTCTCCATCTTGCTCCACGCCTGGGCATCACGATAAATACAAAAAAATCCAACCTAGCACCCACGCAGCTCATAGATTTTATAGGTGCCAGGTTAGACACGAGGAGATTGAGAGCCTTCCTCACAGCGGACAGGGTGCAAAGCCTACAGCTCCAGGTGCGGGCCATTCTCCACTCAAGCTCAGTTCTGGCGGAGTTGGTCCTGAGGGCCCTAGGGTCCATGGCGGCAGCGATTGCGCTTCTTCCTCTCGCCAGGTTCAATATGCGTATTCTTCAATGGACACTCATGGTTCAGTGGTCGTATCTTGCTCTTCCTATGCATCATCCCATTGCGATCAGCAAAGCGTGCAGGCGGTCCCTCCTGTGGTGGCTACACTCTCCAGATCTCCACGGAGGCCGCCCCTTTTGTGCCTCCCCCCCTCTCGCCACGGTGACCACGGACGCCTCCCGCCTCGGGTGGGGGTGGCATTTTGCAGGTCGGACGGTCCAAGGCACGTGGGACGATTCAGAGACCTCGCTGCATATCAATGTTCTAGAGATGAGAGCGGTGCTCTTAGCGTTGCTAGCACTTCAGGACTTTCTTCCCTTGGGAACAATTGCGATTCAATCGGACAACATGTCTGTTGTCTGGTATATCAACAAACAGGGAGGAACCAGGTCTTACCCCCTTTGTCGAGAAGCCATGAGAGTGTGGGAATGGGCAATCTCCACCAACCGCTTTCTCATAGCAACGCATATTCCGGGTCGGTCCAATATCCTGGCGGACAAACTCAGTCGCACCATTCTCACCCCCTACAAGTGGTCTCTCAATACTCAGGTAGTGGAGCGCATCTTCGCACAGTGGGGAACTTCTTGTTGCGATCTTTTTGCGTCTCCCTCAAACACCAAATGCGACAGTTTCTCGGGTGGGGGTGGCATTTTGCAGGCCGGACGGTCCAAGGCACGTGGGACGATTCAGAGACCTCGCTGCATATCAATGTTCTAGAGATGAGAGCGGTGCTCTTAGCGTTGCTAGCACTTCAGGACTTTCTTCCCTTGGGAACAATTGCGATTCAATCGGACAACATGTCTGTTGTCTGGTATATCAACAAACAGGGAGGAACCAGGTCTTACCCCCTTTGTCGAGAAGCCATGAGAGTGTGGGAATGGGCAATCTCCACCAACCGCTTTCTCATAGCAACGCATATTCCGGGTCGGTCCAATATCCTGGCGGACAAACTCAGTCGCACCATTCTCACCCCCTACGAGTGGTCTCTCAATACTCCGGTAGTGGAGCGCATCTTCGCACAGTGGGGAACTCCTTGTTGCGATCTTTTTGCGTCTCCCTCAAACACCAAATGCGACAGTTTTTTCACCCTGATACCTCCTCCCGGAGGTTCCCCAAGAGACGCTCTGGTGCATGCTTGGCCACCCGGTCTTCTTTATGCTTATCCTCCCTTGCCTCTGATGCTCCAAGTTCTTCAGAAAGCCTCTCGGTTGGGGTGCAGAATGATCCTCATTGCCCCGTTTTGGCCTCGACAGATCTGGTTCCCCTTCCTAAGGTCTCACTCGGTGAATCCTCCTTGGATTCTAGATCCCATTCCGGATCTGATTTCTCATCCATCCCACTTATCTCCTCCGAACCTGGACAACCTCAAGCTGACCGCTTGGCTGCTCCAGTTCCACTCCTGATCAGGACTCCCGGTATTTCGTCACCTGTTAAGGCCATCCTGGTGGCAGATCATAAGCCATCCACTAGGAAAGTCTACCGTAGCAAGTGGAAGCGGTTCTCTTTGTGGGCGGAGCGGCAAGGCCTAAACCCCTTCACAGTTCCTCTCCCTTTGGTGCTTGACTTCTTAACCACTCTTTTTAATGATGGTGCCAGCAGTTCCACGGTCAAAGTACAACTTGCGGCAATTTCTCATTATCACATTGGTCATGACTCCGGTCCACTGATGTCTGCCAAATTGTGTAAGATTTTCCTTAAAGGTACTTTTCTTCTCAGGCCCCCTATAAAGCAAGCGGTTCCTCCTTGGGACCTTTCCTTGGTTCTTCAGGCCTTGACCCCCCCCCCCTTCGAACCGGCGGCTATGGTAGATCTGAAATTCTTATCTTTCAAGACGGCATTCTTAGTAGCCATTACTTCGGCCAAAAGAGTCTCAGAGCTTTAAGCATTATCAGCTAAACCTCCTTACTTGGTCTTTCATCCGGACCGTGTCTACCTCAGGACCAACCCGTCCTTTCTTCCTAAGGTAGCTTCTGAAGCAAACATTAATCAATCCATTAACCTCCCTGTTTTCTTCCCGAAATATCAAAACAAGGGTGAATACAAGCTTCATTCCTTAGACGTTCACAGGCAACTTAGATTTTATCTAAACAGGACTGCTGGTCATAGACAATCCGACCAGTTGTTCATTTCCTTTGCTAAATTTAATTTGGGCAAGCCAATTTCCAAAGTCTCATTATCTCGCTGGATTTCACAATGTATCTTACTAGCTTATCAAGCTTCGGGAAGGCCCGCACCGGAGGGTGTTCATGCCCATTCAACCCGGTCAGTCTCTACATCGGCAGCCTTTAGGGCTAGGATTCCTCTAGATAGTAGGTGAGGACCAAAAAAAAAAAAAAAAAAAAGTCCCACATTAACTGAAGACCAAAAAAAAAAAAAAAAAAAAAAAAAAACACGGAAAAAAAAAAACAGGTTTATGCGGACTAATGTGGCTTTGACTTTGAACAATATATAAATTAATAAAAGCCCCAGATGGATTTTTAAGTCCTATGACATGTGGAAAGGTTGAACTGTCCATTTTCTGAGAGTTTTACATCTCCACAGCCAGTCTGATTGTCCTCGATGTTGCTGTTCTGTGATGCAGCTGTGCCTAAAGCTGCAATCATGTCTGCTTTAGTCAGGTTAGCATACACAAGTCCTTTAGTCTGGCACATTTCAGCCAACTGGCTCCTTGTCAGCTTGCTATACTCCTCTGCTGACATGCTTGCCTGCTCTCCCTAACTAAGCTAACAAAAAATAATAAATAAAACAATTGTGATATGATCTTTGAATGTTCACTGTATGGCTGGCTGAGAGTACAAACACCTTCAGTGATCACAAGCTAAGACCCTTTTATCATCCCCCTATAACCTCCAAACAATGAAGGTGTACATACAGACAGTGCAAGAAATCTGGACAAAGCCTGACAAAATGGGGGGACAAAGGCCCCAAAATAGGGACAGATTTTTAAATATTGCTATTATAAACTTAGAAAGTTGACAGAGTAACAGTGTTTGTGTTAACATACATTTTCTGAATGATTTGAAGTCTGAAACTCAAATGTATGTCATTAATTAGTGACTTCAATCCTCAGATCATCCCAGGTATTTGCCGGAAAACCACAAATGTTATGAGGAACAGACAAAAAATATGAGGCAAAAATCTGGACAGTTGAGAGAGATGGTCAGGATTCAAGGAAGATTTAACTGTCAAATTGATTAAATTCCAAAGTAAAACACGTAGTGGCCTGGAAGCTACAGAGGGCTGAATTAACACTGCTGTTATACAGGCAAAATGTATTACTACCTGAAACAATCAAAAGCAAAAGGAAAGCATTCAGATAATCAGTAAAACACGGGGTAAAGTGAAGTAACAGAGGAACAGGAAAACATGGGGATGATACTGGCTTGGATGGATGAAAACTTTGAACTTGTAGATCTCTAAATTGTGACAGAAAGCCTAAGTCTATTGAAATTGACAGGACTTTGAAAAATGATTGACACAAGTAATCTGTTTTAAGACTAGATCCTCAAGTTGTTATTAGCAAATATTATGTGTGTAATATTCAACTACCAGGTCATATTCTAACAACAAATTTTCAAATAGTTTTCAGCATTAGTCCACCTCATACAGTAAGCCAGGGCCTTGTTAGTTATTAAAATCCAGCACCATAAAATGGACCGCAAACCATCACTTCTTCATTTTCCTCAGCCAATGGTCAAATAAGATATAAATGCACAGCCAAAAACTGGAGGACAGCATATTAAGCCAAAATTAATGTATATCTGGCCTCAGACATCCTAACGACCTAACCCTATGCACAGTTCTACATAATAATGAAACAGTGTAAACTTCACATGGCCAGTGATATGTTCACAGGCCCTGCCTTTCCCTAGTAGAGTCAGTGTGCAAATTTTACATTCAGAATATTTCTCTTTACATAACAAAAGAAATGCCAATGTTAACAGCTATGCTACATAATATACGCCAATGAGGAAATCACACACTTTACCATAGGCCTGCAAAAATCTGCCCTTATCTTAGGAAGCCATATCCAGTGTGTAATGTCTAAGTAAGGCATGGATTCTGCATCAACTGTAGTCTTTTGATGCTTATAAAACAAATGTTTCATTGTCAGTGTAGTAGGCAGTCCCTGACAGGAAGCATAAGAAAAAGAACATGCAGAGATTTTACTGTTTTGAGCCTTGACACAGTGTAAAACCACACAACAGAAGAAAGACACATGACAGTTAACTGAAAAGTCTGCCAAAAAGAACATTTTTTAACAGTCTAATTCTAGTGAAGCTACATTTTAAAAAGAATCAATCCAATACTGCTATTTTAAGATGGCAAAGTGATACGCTATTACAAAGCAAGAAATGCTTTCAGTAAACAATGCTGTTGCAGTACTTTTCAGATTTGCTAACTATGTTTATATGTAGAGATATGCATAATAATTAATGATCCTTCAATAAAATAATTTATGAATCATTGCAAAAATGCTGACTAGAAAAATAGGAAAAAGGCTTTTTTCTTTTTGCAAACTCTATATCCCAAACTAGCTCAATTTAAAAATAGAGTGCTTACTATGTGCTGTGAGAAACTTGTATACCAAGCAAAATGTATTAGTTAAAACATTTTGGTTTCTGCATTACTGCTTGCTCACTGGGGCAAGATCTACATTTATGTTTAATGAAGCATGAACAAGATTCTGTACTCATCTCCGGCAGAAAAGATAAAAATAAAACTCCAAATACCAACACCTTAGGTACAAAATGTATTGTTAATGATTACATTGTTCAAAGGCCACCTTCTTGTGAAGTGTGTATATATTCTTGGCTGTAACTGAATGGGCACACACAGTGAGAAGCAATGGAGCACTCAAAGATGCTGTTTGCTGCCAGTACTAGGTTTCAAAGTAACATAGAACTTATGTTAGCTGGCATTTTCTACTGAGTACTTTGTAGTAGTTGTAGTCTACGCGCTTCGCTCCTTCCCAGCTTTTTTTTCTTTTTAAAATCGCGACGGTGTTTTGTAAGATGCATACCCCAGAAAAAAGACGCTGGTATGGGAAAAGAAAGTTGGCGCCAGAAGCAGAGAAACTTCTGTGCTGACGCAGTAAACACGAAAAAAGTGAAATTAAATTTAAATTTAAATTTAAGGGCATGGAAGAGCTCTGAGGGCCAGATGCGCAGCCGGGCCGCGGGTTGGACACTCCTGCTCTAGATGATATTTGTGCAGCAGCCACATGGGCTTCATCTCATACCTTTATTTCCCACTACAAGTTGGATCTTACATCTAGGGGTAGAGCATCCTTTGGCTCGCGGTGCTCGGAATATCCTTCCATGATGGCGCCCAAGATTCAGGTAGCTGGGGACTCTGTCCCACAGGTTGCAGACAAATGAATCTCCTACTTCAGATTTAGAAGTTATGTACTCACCATAACGTTCCATCTGAGTAGGTGTATTCATTTGTCTGCAACTCATCTCCCTCTATCCCCTGGCCTTTCAGTTTCCTGCATATGTTGTGTTACCCTTTTCAGGGTGTTTATGCTGTTGGCAAACTCGATCTGAGGTCATGTAGGGAGAGCAGGGCATTATGGGTGAGGGGAGGAGCTGAGAGCTTGGATCCATAGCTGGTAAACCATGCCGGTTCGGATCCGATATCGGATCCATAACCCACAGGTTGCAGACAAATGAATACACCTACTCAGATGGAACGTTATGGTGAGTACATAACTTCTAATTTCACTTTATGGTACTACAACAGGTAGAACACAATATTAGGGGTGGGCCTTGGGAACTCGGACTGGAGGAATGTGAATTGAGATGGCAGGTACGTACCTTGGCTCATGTGCCCCCCAGGGCTTAATGATTACATTTCTATTAAATGTCTTCTCAAACTTAAGGCTCTAAATAGATAAGGCTATTCTAACTATGGCTTGTTTAATTTAATAACATTTTTAACACAACTACATTTATAGCACAAGTTGCATTATACACTTTGTATTTTCAGGTGCATCATTAGAATCACCATATATATGTCTTCTTAAAGTATTGGGTTTGGGCTCTAACAACGCCTATAAATTTCCAACTTAATTCATTTAAACATAAGCGTAGTGGATTAGTGCCGGATATATGGTTTTTGGTGTTGGTTCGCATCAAAGTTTTTGGACAAAGAATTTTAGGACACAAATAGGTATACAGAGAAGGGACAAAACTTTGACTAGGTAATACTGTTGTCACACTGGTCGACTGGTTTTAACCATACATTTTTCTGTTTTTAACTATATATATATTTTTTCTATATTTTTTTCTGTTTTTATTTGTGATAAAGACTTTGCAATGTTCTGCTAATGTAAAGAACTTATTTATATTTAACTATATTACAGTACTAGTAATGTAGTTTTTTATTCCCACTTTGGCATTCTGTGTTGCAAAATGTTTTTTTTCTGGGAATATCTCTTTAATTTTCTAAATAAAATGGTTTTAATTGTGTAATTGATATGGCAGTTTGAAAATATTTAAACTGCAACTACATGTTATGGCATTTGTCTGATGAAGTTGGTGGAGTACACCGACGAAAGCTCTTACTTTATCTACAGTCAACACAGTGTTGCTGTGGTTCTGCTGCTGCTGTTTTTCTGCTTTTTAACTGTTATATATATATATATATATATATATATATATATATATATACACACACACACACACACACACACGCACACATGGCTGTATTCAAATTTATAATGTGTGTAAAATTAACATGAAGATTTTCAACAAAAGTCTAAACAAAAAAAAGATTGAAAGAAACTTGGCACATCCAAAACCAATGTTTTCCTTGGGGCCAGCTCCCCTGTGACCCCCCACAACCCTTGCTAATTAAATAGACCACCTCTGGAATCACACTGCAGTGGAAAAGGGCATATACCCTTCACTGCTATAATACTGATTTGATATTGTGTATTTTAGATTTTTTTGTTGGCATTTTTCATGTCAGTCTTATGCAGGTTAGACTAGAGCATGTGCAGGTTAGACTAGAGTGTGTACAGGCAGTCCCTGTGTTACGAACGTTCAACTTGCGGACAACCCATAGATATGAATGGGGTGCTGCAATGTCAGAAATAACATTGAAATAAGTAAAAATCTGTATTAAAGTTACAAAAACATTTCTGTACCCTGTTTTCCTCATTCGTGAAGCTGCTCGCATGTCTTGTTAGAGCAGTTACTACCGCCTTCCCAGAAAACAAGAGATCTGATTGGTTAAGGGATCACTGTGCTGGAGATCTGATTGGTTAAGACCGTTGTCTTGTACAGTACACAGTATTGAAGCAGTTACTGTACTGTACAGTCTTCTTCTTTTGGCTTTTCCCGGTTAAGGGTTGCCACAGCAGATCAACTGTCCGCTCATGATTGGCAGTGGAGTTTTACAGTGTTGAGTTGCCAGCCTGGCGCTCAACCTTCCACAGAAGGTACACACACTCACACCTAGGGCCAATTTAGAGTGTCCAATCCACCTACAGCATGTCTTTGGGATGTGGGAGGAAACTGGAGCACCCGGAGGAAACCCACACGACCACAGGGAGGACATGCAGACTCCACGCAGAAGACACCCCAGTCAAGGATCGAAACAGAGAACCTCTTGCTGTGAGGTGGCAATGCTAACCGCTGCACCACCTCAGTCGCCCAGTTACTGTACTGTACAGTAGAATGGGCAAATTACATTGTGGCTCACTAGGGTCTAGAAGTCTGGCAGAGGTCAGAAACTTAACAGAAAAGTGTAGAAAACATTCGTGGGTGACATCTGTGGTACAGTAATTTGAAGTGAAGCTTAAAAAGAGGTAAGTTTAACATTTTTTTTTGGAATGCTCTACTGTACTGTATTGTATTGCATTTTTTATGTTATGTTGTTATTTGTATAAAACAAAGGAATGTGGAGAAAAGTACTGCTCTGATTCAGCTAAACTGACATGTTAATTAGATGTAGACTGTGGTGGTATTGACCAATCATTCCTGAGAAGTGTCTGGCTGCAGACTCCAGTACTGTACTGTATGTGTGTCTTGTGGAGTTCCACTTTAGTGCTCTACTGTACTGCAGCCAGACACTTTTGTGAACTTCTGCAGTGGTGATGTCGTGACCCATGTCTCCAAAACATAAATCTGATGCACATGCTGGTGATGTGCCAAAGAATAGGAAAGCAATCACCCTGGAAAATAAAGAGGAGATAATAAAGAGATGCAAGAGAGGTGAAGCACCATCTGCCATTGGAAAGGCATTCGGCTATAGCTGGTCAGTGATCGGAACAATTTTAAAAGGCAAAGCAAGAATAATGAGTCGTGTGAAAGGCCGTGCCCTGATGAAAGCTATGATTATTACAAAGCAACGCAGTGGTTTAATTCTTGAGATGGAAAGGCTATTTTTAATTTAGATCGAAGACCAAAATCAAAAGACTATCCCCATTAGCCTTTGATTAGTGCAAGAAAAGGCTTGAAGCCTTTTCAGTGATTTAATAGCTGCCTGAGCAGCAAGTGCAGGCGGGTGTGACGAAAAAGTTTTTGCGAGTAGGGGCTGCTTCCATCGCTTTAAAATGAGGGCTAATTTACATAAGTTAAAACTCAAGGTGAAGTGGCGAGTGTGGCGAGTGCCGATGTTAAGTGCTGCAAGGGATTTTCCTAAAATGTTGGAAAAAAATTATCGAAGAGGGAGATTATTTGCCAGAGCAAATATTTAATGTAGACGAGACTGGCCTATTCTGGAAGAAAATGCCTGAAAATGCCTACATTTCAAAAGTGGAAAAAAGTGCAGCAGGGCATAAGGCAGCAAAAGGTAGGCTAACTTTATTGTTTGGGTGTAACGCTTCTGGTGATTTTAAGTTGAAGCCCTTGCTTGTGTATCGCACCTTAAATCAGAGGGCACTACAGCTTGTCATTAAGGCATCTCTTCCTGTTATTTGGAAGGCAAATGCAGACTTGGGTTACAATTGCCATCTTTGAAGACTGGTTCTTGAACTATTTTGTTCTTGCTGTTCAAAGGTATTGCTTGGCCAAAAACAATATTTTCAAAATTCTCCTACTTGACAATATACCTGGACATCCAAACAGTTTAAATTACTTACACTCTGAGGTAAAGGTCATAATTGTACTCCCTACACCACATTGCTACTTCAGCCTATGAATCGGGGAGTAATGGCCTCATTAATGGCCTGTTATCTACTGCAGACCTTCTTACAAGCAATCAGGGCTAGCCAAGATAATGCGATGACCTTAAGGGAGTTCTGGAAGAATTCTAACATCTATGATGCCATCAGAAATGTTGTCGATTTTGGGATGAAGTAAAGCAGTCAAATTTGAAAGGAGTGTGGAACTAATTGTGCCCAGAATTTGTGACTGCTTTACAGGCTTCTACAGATGGTGACATTGCTGAAGCCAGGCAAGCTGTGGTTGGTAATCAACTGTAGTTAGATATCACTGACATGGATGTCATAGCTACTTGACTCCCATGGCAAAAAACTGACCAATGAAGGTCTTATGGAAATGGAGTAGCAGACGATAGCATTTGAGGAAGAAAACAGGAAATTAGAAACTCCAAAATCAAAAAAAGTTTTCAACAAAAGAGTTAGCTGAAGCCTTTTGTCTTATTGAAGCAGGAATGGCAAAGTTAGAGGGACAAGATCCTAATACAGAGAGGTTCACCCAGGTTTACCGTACAGTTACTGAGGGCCTCAGCTGCTATGAGGCCATTTATGATGAGAAAAAGTACAAACCTCCCTTGATGCCTTCAAGAAACTGACTCCAGTAGTAAACACCCTCAGTCCAGCAGCAGGATAAAACCCTGACCTGCACCACCAGGCCCATTCTCTCCAACAACAAATCCAACATTTTCTGCATCATCCAATTAATAAAGTTATCATAATATTAAATCACAAATGAATGTTAACCTTTGCAGTAATTGTTATCCTTTCTTTTTTTCCCATTTGAACTGTTTAAAGAACTGTTTCTTTAATGTTTTTTTACAGTACATACAGTACTGTACTGTAGCGTGTGAACATAGTTACTGTAGTGTTATTGCTCTGTACTTACAGTATTGTTATTATTATTACTTCAGTGTACAGTATTATGTTTAAGATATGTTTTATTTTTTTATTTGGAGTGTTTCTAAAGTGTTTTCTGTGCAAAGAAAAGTAAAATAAATACTAAAAACCACGAAAACAGAGCCAATCCAGTAGAACGAACCAGATAACCAAAGAAAACTGAATAGTTGAAGAGCTCCACGTAGAACACCACTAGGATGTAAAAACACAGCTTTATTAACAGAATTTTTAACGCTGAACATATACAGGGCGTTTTTGTCCGAGTATCCCCCAGACTTCTTCAGAAATAATGTGAAATCATCCACATTCTCCATTTTTATACAAATCACTTAATGGATTGTGTGTGTGTGTGTGTGTGTGTGTGTGTGTGTGTGTGTGTGTGTGTGTGTGTGTGTGTGTGTGTGTGTGTGTGTGTGTGTGTGTGTGTATAGATAGCAACATAGCATGGCAGGTCTCACCAAATGATGAAGTACAAGTGTTCCAAGTCCTGATATTAATAATCTTTGTTGTTTTAAGATTGAAATGCCTCTGTATTTCAGCAGAACATGTTTCTTTAAGAACTAAGAGAGAATTTGCTGAATAAACTAGAACAGTTTTACTTATGAAGCAATTAAAGCTGCATAAAACTATGCCTGAGGACAGTCACTGCATTGTTGGCTTGCCTTTTGTAAGGGGGTGGGTCAGTATCCAGCAAGGAGGCTCTGCAAGTGAGACAGTAAAGCGAGTTGGTAGGAGACACCAGGAGGAAGCTGTCATTTAGGTTCATAGGTTCATACTAGGCTATCTGCCCTAGGGCATTTATAAGCCTAGCCAGAGTGTGTTTGGCTTTCGCCACCCATTTTAAATTAATTTTGCTATGCCCTTTTTCAAGGGTAGTATACTGTGCCTCTGTCTAACAGTGACACAGAAGTGATACCCGGGGTAAATCTACGATCTCCCATCCACTCATCAAGATTCCTCTTGAAGAGAGTCAATGAGGGACTCTGCCTAACCTGGACAGGGATTTTATTCCAGAGTGAAGGGAGCCTCTGGGTTATGAATCTGTCCCTCCAGCATGTCCTATTTATTTCAGTGCTGAGGTTCAAGTCTCTCGGCGTAGCTCGATGGGATTTGGATTTTCTGAGGTGCAGCATGTCCATTAATTCCGGGTTGGACATGGCTTTATACGTCAGGCACAGATCGCCTCTGAGCAGGCAGTATACCACTGAGTAGAGCTGGAGTTTCTTTAACCGGGCAGCATATGGCATCTGTTTGAGCCCTATGATCCTCTTGGTGAGGTACTTTTGGGGTCTTTCCAGTTGCTGCAGGTGTCTGGTAAGGTACATCCCGAAAGGAGCATTGTACTCAATTATGGGCCTGATGAGGGATGAGTAAAGAGGCACGATGACCTCCCCTGATCTAGATGTGAATCCCTTCATGATTAGGTGGGCTATATAAAATGTTTTTCTAACCACTTTGGCCACGTGGTTGTCAAATGAGAGATTGCTATCAACTTGGGTCCCCAGGTCCCTAATTACTTCTTCTGTACTTAATGGATTACCACCTATGTGGTAATTTATGAGCACTTTGTTTTTGCCAAAGGGGATGACTATACACTTTTTGGCGTTTAGCTTGAGGCCATGGCTCTGGCACCAGTTGTCTGTTTCTATCAGGCCCATTTGGAGGATGCTTGTGTCGGCTGGAGAGTCGATTATGGCGCCCAGTTTGCAGTCATCTGCGAACTTAGTCAGCCACAGTCCTTCCGTGTTGGCCTGTACCTCCGAGAAATATATACCGAACAAGAGAGGTCCCAGGACTCAGCCTTGTGGGACGCCACTTGTAACTGGTTTGGAGTCTGACATGGCTCCAGCAATTCTAACCATGTGGGTTCTGTCCTTGAGCCAGTTTGCAACCCATCTAGTGACATAGGGGTTTATATTTAAGCTGGTGAGCTTATCTATAATGCCCGAGTGGGGTATTGTATTGAAGGCTTTTGCGAGGTCCAGGTAGGCTGTGTGGACCACCTTCCATTTGTCAATGGCCTTGGTGACTGTTTCAAAGAAATCAACCAGGTTTAAGAGGCAGGATCTGCCCTTAACAAAGCCGAACTGGGTAGGATCCAGTGTCTGTAGGCCCCCAATATCTTTATTTATGAGGTCCATGATGATTCTTTCCATAGCTTTGCAGACTAAGCTAGTCAGGCTTATGGGGCGATAGTTTCCAGGATCCATTGAGGCACCACCTTTGTGGAGAGGGACCACTGTTGCTGTACGCCACTCTTTGGGTACATATCCTGTAGTAAGGCTAAGATTGAACAGTAGTTTTATGTTTGGGTTTTGCTCTTCTTGGAGTTCATGTAGGACGCAGCCAAGGACACCGTCTGGTTCCATTGATGCTGTGTTTTTTGCTTTGGAGAGGGCAGCTCTTACCTGAGCATCTGAGATGTCAGGGGGGCAGCACTCTGCTGGGATAAATATTTGCCCTTTTGGTGGGGAGGGGGGGAGAAGTTTGCACTGAACCTGTCAGCTAGGATGTTGGCAATGTCTGTGGGTTTGGTGTATTTTTTGTCATTTTGGACTAATTCTGAGCATATCTGGGAATTCCCACCCAGGTTCCTAACATAACTAAAGAAAGCCTTGTGATTATCCTTAGTGTCCTGTGCAATTTTTCTCTCGAAGCTGGCCTTAGATGATTTTATGAGTGCCTGTAGCTTTTTGTTCCTGATAAAGCCGACCTGAACTACTGATATAGAGAGAGAAGAGAGAGAGAGACTCTAGAAAGAGATTCTATAATCCAACAGTCTGGAACTGTTTTGCAGGTAATGGATGTGAAGTTATTATCCCTAAAACTTTACTTCAGGAAGACCCTACAGTTCTTATGAATAACAAGCAATATAGTTTTATAAGACTAGTTTCTCTGTACTGCCTTTAATGTTCCACCATGTATATACAGGGTTATCTACAGGTGCATGCTAGTAGCTCTTGACGCACTTACTTGCTACCACATGATTGAAAAAGTAAGTGCTCGAACTCCCACCAGCCTCATCTTCCATTTCTAAGTAACCCAACAAAGATCCAACCCTATACAACGTTATACCCCTATTCTAACCATAAAATTCCAACTCAGTTCCCTGTCTGAGTCTTCAATTCCTTATCCAGAAACTCCACTCACACTCCCTAACCCTAAATACCCCAGTTGTTCCCTAAACCATTTCCCCAATTGCTCCCTAACCCTGCAATTCCCTAAACCTAAAACTGCCTTTTCTCTCCTAAACCTGAAACTCCCTTCCTATTCTCTATACCTAAAATTCTCTTCCCTATCCCTAACCATAAAGCCCATTACCACACCTTAACCCTAAAATCGCATTCCCATTCCTTCCGCACAGTTGTTAGCTTGAACTCATATTCGAGTATGAGTGTGAGTTGCAGTCTATGTGAGTTTCACAATGTTAGGTCCCCGACTTCGCTTCAAAGCAGTGGTTCTCGAAAACATGGGAATTGAACACTTGTAGTGTTCCCTATATACATACCTTACACACACACACGTGAAAACATATTTTAAGAAAATTTCACCATTAGATAATTGCCTTTCAAGTCATAGTTCCTACACCTCAAGATCCATTCATTAGGAAAAAGATCCTCCTACCTGTTTGTTATGTCAAAAAAAAAGAGAGAGAAAGACTCTGAACATTTAAAGTGCAGATATTTTGTCCACCATAAACCATATTGGAAAAGCTGGCCTTTAAAGGAAAACACACACACACACACACACACACACACACACACACACACACACACACACACACACACGTAAATCTGTATCTTTCACATAATGTAAAATGTTTCTGTATTAAATGTTCGTGCATTTCTCTTCTAAAAGCTAAAAAACTTCTCCTCACGTGCTCTTTGTATTCAACAGAACTGTCCTACATCCATCTTATTAGCATATCTAATAAAGCTTTCCATCAGTCATATTGCAATCCAAAACCAAAGCCATCTGTCATTTAAGACACAACTCTTTGCTCATGAAACGTTAAAGTACAGCCGCAATCCCTGGCAAGCACGACTAGACACAAGAACAGCAAACATTTCACCCTTCATATCTCTACTACTCAGACTAGTTCCTAAATCCAGTGTATGGCACTTGCAGTTAAAAGATCACTTTGTGCAGATGCAGAAAGAATGCAGAATTCTAATCTCAGTGTTCAGTGTTAGTTTGTGTAATGTGATCTACCTTAAACTGGCCTTCTGTGGCTACTAAGTAGATGTAATTTTATTTTCAAGTTAAGGTTGTCTGTCTTCCACATACACTATGTCACCCACAGTATGGCATTGTTCCATTCCATTTGAATTAGGTTGTCTTTTCCAGTTGATTAGAATGGGAGTTTCTAATCCATTGCTTAAATTAAAAAAAAAATGTACAAGCAGTCCATCCATATATTTTTATTTATTTGGTCATCTGGTTTCTGCTCTTTGCCATGCTCTAAACAGACTTATGTGGGCTTCCTTGATTTGGATGTGGATGGTAATTAAACAAGTTGATTTTTATCAAGGAGTAAAAACTATTTCAGCTAGTATTGTCTGCTCCACTCTTTTTTTTTTTTTCAGACAGAAATGTCAGGTTTACTGAGACTGTTGTTGCAGCTGTGACAACAGAGTTGGCATGTCTCTTCACTGTAACCATACAGCTCGAGAAACTCAGTAGGTTCATGGTCCCAGAAAGAGGGAAGGAAGGCAGTTTTAAAGACCTTATATAAACTTACCTGGGCCAAAAAATATATAATTGAATATATTATGTGAACACCAGGGATAAAATTTCCAAACAGTTCCAAAAGAACATGTTACAAGATTCCAGGCAAACTCAGCGCAGTGCAGTGGGGAAAACTGAGCAGCACTGAAATGCTAAACAGGTAAGAAATAGTAAAGTCATGCTTTACTTAAATATAACAGTACATACTTCAGTGATGAGAATTGTATTTCGGATATAGTTATCCTTTAAATAAAAAAGAGAAATGTTATACAATGTAGTAAATACCTAAGCTTGAAATGATATTAAGGCCCTAACTCCTTTCATACTTGGCCATGCATGGCACCTAAGAAGACCAAAGCATAAAAATAAAATCAGTAAATAAAAGCAAAATGCCCCTCCTAAAATTACACACACAGCCACTGGAAATACAAGTTAAAAAACCCTTCATTAATAGTATCGAAAACAGAGCTAATCCAGAAATCTCAAGTCAGGTCTGGTATCCCATCTGTGACCTAGAGCATGACAGGACTGACAAGAAACGGTACAGATAAAATCACTTTAGGTAGCAGATCTAGGAGACTGTCTCTCTGATACCCTCCCTTTTGCAACAGTTTGTTAGAACAAGAACACTCGTCCATCTATACTTAGCTGAGTAAATCATTTGAAACTTCAACTCTTTATTTTCCAAACTCATCTATTCCCATTCTCCATTGTCATCTGTGCAAAGTAAAAAGGACCTCAGTATTTAAGTATTTAACCTTATTCAGACCTGTACCCCTCAATACACTGCATGTAATTTATTTTTCTAAAGTTCTAAACAGTCCTTTTCTACAGACCATCCGTACCCCTCTGTTATCTCATTAAACAGTGTATGATTGTCATGTAACCGCCCGATGCATTTATGTCTAAATGCCAGATGTAAAAAGATGCCCTCATAATCCACATAGAAAGCCAAACAGAATGATGACTGACAAGTTCAAACAAACACCACTGTTATCAGAAAATGTGTACCCCTGCTCACATTCTCACCTGTATTCTATTCCTTCTGGTCAGGGTTGAAATTAGCCGAATCTTCTTTTTGATGAAAAACAAAAAAAAAGCATGGTGTTTGCACTACTGTACTTATATATACTAACTCCACAGCTGCACAACTACAGAGAACAAGCAGAGCCCAGACACTCTGAATCATTGTTGGTGCACAAATGGAAACTCCACACTGAGTGATTTCAGGGGAGGGGGGAGTGGGGGCAAGCAAGGAGTTATATCAGAGAACAGATTATCAGTGAGTTTGTAACTTGTCCATTTTAAACTCATCCTGCTGTAGGGAAACCCTAGCCAAGGCTTCCATTGCCAACAGAAGAAAAGTACATTAACTGTTGTAAATCCTGCCCTGTTGTCCTTTGCATCATTACCCTAATTAACATGCACTGTAACCTGGAATCCAAAGACATTGTCATCATGCCATTCTTAAATCCTTTCCCAGAATTAATTTTCTCCATCATGCTAGCTAGAGGGAGATGAATGGGGCAGCAGCCTTAGGCACAAAGTTTTAGGGGGCAAAATCATCAGGTCCTGATTGTTCTTAAGTGCAATGCCAGCATTAAAGATTGAATGCCAATATTGTATTTGCTGTCCGAAGTGAAGCTCTTTAGCGTTCAGTATATAGCATTAACTGTTGCGGCTGCTTGTTACAAATATGGCAAAAGTGTAAAAGATGTTAATTTTTTTTTTTTTTGCTGAGTTGAATAGCTCAACTTAAAGTTGAGGGGAACACTTGTTCGGGGGATGGCACTGGGTGCTAAAATTGTTATCTACATGTGATTTCCAAATCCAGTGTATCTGTGCTTCATTCATGCCATGTAGCACCTTTCTCCCTTTCTCTTTCTAGCCAGTACATATTGTCAGTCAGTAGCTACTAGTGATTTAAACTAATGCTTTCTTTATATCATGTAAAACTGCTTCTTTTTTCATCCCTTCTGTGTCTATCCAGTTTATATAGTCAAGTCAGTCATCACCAGAATCCAGCTGACATACTTCAAGGGCAGAGTCAGAGATGGGGAGGGAGAAGTGGGTGCATGGGGAAATTAGTGGTGGAGAACCAGTGGATGTGATAGACAAGAAAGTAACATCCAAGCTGTTGAAGACACAGGATGTGGCAGAAGGGAGTGTAGAATTTTATGAAAAGCATAGAGAGCACTGACAGATGACGAGATGGGGGCTACAGTGTGGAGTTATGCTATCAGAGATGAAGTCTGAAGAAGCTGTCAGTGAGAATGACCATGGAAGATTTTTGGAGTTATCTAACATTAGAAAGGACAGAAAACAAGGGTTACAGGATGAATTTCTAAGGAATTACCATAAAACAGTGGGTGAAGACTTGAAGAAAAGGAGACATGTTTCTAGTGAGACAATGAGAAGTCTTTCAACAGTGATGGAAAGAATGACTGTGGTGGAGCTGCTAATACAGAAAGTGGGGTATGGCAGCCTGACTTAATCAGCAACATTGTTGTGCATTAATGCCAATACACATCTTTTTTGTGATTGTGTGGGCAGGCTTGCAACCTTTTATACTGTGCATAAAAAATAGAATATTTGCTGAGATTAGCACATACCTCCCATGAATGCAGCTGCATGGCAGCTAGTTTCAAGTGCTCCTTTCACCTCTCAAAGATGTATACAGCTCAGCACCAGTCTTACTGCAGTTACTTTTTAAAATTGCTTTGTTGAGTTGCTAAGTTTTCCACTTACATTCTTTACAGCCATGAGTTCCTGCATCCATATCCTTCATATGACTTTTTTGTAACAAAGAAATATAAAAAATAACTTTCCTTGACGTTCTTTTCCAACACCACAGTCACCATCTTCCTCCACGCATTCAGCTGTCATGTGATGGTTGTCTGCATATTCCACCATATTCATTAGCCGGGCTTATCGCTAACCGTCACAAGATCAAGGTAACTTATAAGAGGTAACTTAGAAAAAGGAAAAGAAGGTAGAATGCAGCAGGTTAGTAAACAGAAATTCTTTACATCTTAGCTTAGCAGCTATCCTTTTCTAACTTTTGGTTTTGATTTCCTCCCCGCTCCTTTTTTCCGTTGTATGAGTTCCCTTCTTAATTGTCTCCTCTCCATGTTCAGTTCACTACTTGTAGCCTTTCTTCACCCATCTTCTGCACAGTTTTGCTACCATCTATCTCCTTTGCCTCTCTTTCCATCTTCTTCCTGATGCACTACTTTCTTGCTTACCCACGTTTTTCTTGCTGGCTAATTGCATCTCGTCTCCAGTGGTGTCATGGTCTGTCTAGCTGCACATCTTCAAGCTTCTCCTTCTTTCAGCATTTTTAGTCCCTCTAATACCTGTCCTCTTACTTTTTTTATATCTCCATCAGTTCCTCATCTGAAAATATTGGTAAGAAATTTTTTATCCAATTCCTATGTGAGGTCTTCGTCACATAAATAACTTGCTTCCACCAGCAAATGGAATGTCTGACGTATTCCACTACAGAGTACAGCTAGTGCAGTCTGAAAAAGTTGCCAGTTTCTAGATGTTGCCTGCTAGGTGCCACATTCATAAAATGTAGGCCTAACCACATGTAGTGGCTCAGTGAAAAGGTTCCATCAAGTTTTCACTGTGAAGTATTCTTTACAAGCTTCTAAATGTTGTGGCCATGTCTAGGGGTACCACTGAAATACAATATCAAAGTACTTTGTAAATCAAAATACAATTCCAAGCATCAATATTAGTAACAATGCAGTGTCAATTAATGTCAGGTTTAACACACACACACACACACACACACACACACACACACACACACACACATTTTATCTTTTATTCTGATTTCTGAACTACAGCAGATAGAAAGCAAGAGGCCTACTTTATACCTCAGAATTACACAGAAGACGACCACTTGATTAGTCAAGAAACCTTCAAATTCACAGGCTTGGCAACACCCTCCCTTCATTTGTTTTTTACTTTTTTTTGTATTGTTATTTTTTCTTACTTATTTTGTTGACTTATGGTGGTTATGGCATAGAAGCTGTTTACCACTGGTACCACTAAGGGATGTTACATGAATGTAACTTACCTAGTCCCACCATGCGTGATGCCCAGATGTTAGTATGTAGTATGTTCTTGTTTATGCACATCCCATGCAAAGTACTGACATTAGCTCATATCCTGTGGACATCCATCAACTCCTTTATCAGACACAGTACTGTAAAACTCCATCTCTGTTTTAATTAGGCTAGAGAAAGAAAGAGAGAGACAGAAGGAAATGCACTCAAAATAAACACTACCCACTCAGGCACTGAACCCCCTTAAATCAAGCCCCTGGAACACAAATCTGATGCTAGATTAAAAGAAAAAGTATTAACCATGAGAAGTAAAAAAACAAAAATAGAATTTTAATCAGCGAGCCAGAAAACTGCATTACAAGCAAAACAGACCCTATCCTAAATAATTAAGTAAGATTAAGCTATCTAAAACATAAGGTAACTCTTACTACACTATTAAAATAGTGCCAAAAATGTATCTGGCTCATTAAAACATAAATTAAAAATCATGCCAGAAGTAGAGTACAGAACCATACATCAGCCATAGGAGCCAAACAAATGATCACATACCATTGAAACAGATGAGAAACAGTAATTCAGATCTAAAAAATATAGGTTCGTAGGTTAGTACTAAGCTAAATGCCCTTGAGGCATTTTAAGCCTAGCCAATTATCCTTTGTGAGACTCAAACCCTGCACCTTGTGCTTGTAAGGCAAAACACCTTAACCATTAGGCCACCCTCTTTGTAGTGTAATACCAGCAACTCATCAGGAAAGTTGAACTCTGATCCTTTTCTGGGGATTAAACCCAAGATCCCCACATTTCATGCAGTTGCCATTGCAGCTGGACCAACAAGGAGTCTCTGGTCAGTAAGCTATTTGTTTCCTCCAAGAACATTTTTCCCTTTGACTAGGAAAGCACCATGGAGACAATTTTAAAGTCACACACATCCAGTGCAGTACAATCCATGACCTGTATTAACAACTCTATAGGAAAGAAAAAGTCTGGCCCTTGTCTGGGGATTGTACCAAGGACCTCCCCGGGGAAACCAGGTATCAAATCATCCAGAGACTCATTGATGGTCCAGTGGCTGTGGCAACCACACATAACATGGGGGCCCTGGGTTCAGTTTTCATGCAGGGGTCAGAGTGCAAGATATTTCATGTATTACACAAATCAGACTGTCCACATCGTCCATTTAACCAATTTTCCCATTGTTTTAAGTGTGACATAAAGTTTTCTGTTGATTTCAGTGGGAAAGCTGTCTGTTAAATAAGGCTTCAAATAGCTTTTATAAATAAACTGTCTAGTAGATGGTTGTCTATTCCAGTTCTTGGTTACTTTTAATAATTTTTTGTGGAGTTAATTCATTTTTTGATGTGTTTTAGTAGGATTTGTTAGTTTTATAAAGTTCAGTTATGTTTTTTTTTCTTAAAGTTGGAATTTGCTGGTGATGTCATTTCTTATTGGCTAGTCACACTCAGTATTTTTTTTTATTTTATGCATTTTTTATTTTAATAATATTTTAATGCTCATTAGTTTTGTTTTGGGGTGATTTAGGTGGACAGCAGTATGAGTGCATTTTGTGACAGAAGTGTGAGTTTACTTTTAAATAAGTGGGAGATTTGGAGCATGTTTTTGATTTTTAGAGTTAATTTAGGTATACAAGGCTGTTTTAGGCACTGTGTATGTCTGTATCCAGTTTGCAGTAGGAACTTTTACATTAGCTTTACCAACTAAATATGGCATGTTTAGGGGATTTTTAGAACTGAGGATAGACCACAGATAGAAGCAAACCTTTGAAGACACTCCAGGGGACTGTAATCAACTTCAGGTGAGATTGCATGGTAAAAAAAGTATCTGACACAGTGGTCCAGGTAAATGTTTTTCTATCACACACCTTTATTGTGGTCCACTGTTAGGGTATACATTGATAGAGCAAGAGAGAGAGAGAGAGAGATAGGTAGGTAGCTAGAATGATAGATATGTATAGGTATTTACAGATACCTTGTATAGTACTCCTTGTCATGTTTACCTTGTTTGGCTTGACTGTTCTGTATCACATCACTGTCTCCGATGATGTCCATCGGTGCACTTCTTTTGTGTGTGTCCTCAGCAGTACATTTAATACACTGGACAGTATCCCTGCATCTGTAGACATGACTTGGAGTACAGGAACACTGGAAATCTACAAGGAAACCAGACAAATATATCAATAAAACAACATTTGATAACATGGCTGTCATCATAAAGATATATATCAGTATACTCATTGAAAAATGGCTTAGGTCTGAAATAATGTTTAATTTTGAACAAGGTGGCATGTGTTACATTGAGCTGCATGAGTAATATGAGTAGTTAATGAAATTGTTCAAGATATTTGTGCTTATTTTTATTTTTGTCATAGTTTTCCTATAAGCATTTTTTTCTTGTTTTGGCAGGCTTGGTTTCAAAAGGACCATCTTACCAAAGATCTTTGGATGCAATATGAAAATACCACTAGTGGTTGGCAGGCTCAGTCGTCATTTCCTGATGGTAAGTTTATTTCACCAGACAACACAGGTAGTCCAGCATTACCCCACCCCCCACCTTTGGATGAGAGAGAGAGAATTGTGAAATCTGACCCTTGACCTTTAAAATCATCAGATACAAGACTGGAGATACAAAACACATTTTAAAAGATTTTTTTACATAGTTGAGGTAACATCAAGAACAGCTAACTGCATCAGATACAAGACTGGAGATAAAAAAACGCATTTTAAAAGATTTTTTTACATAGTTGACGTAACATCAAGAACAGCTAACTGCAGCATGCAAAAACATGTTGCGAAGACACACTTGAGAAGTGTACATTAGATGTTTCATTCCTGGATTGGAACAGGACTGCATTAAAATGTTATTAAGCTGCTATGTGTGGACCTTGGGGGTCTGATTTTTAGAAGTTACAGTAGGACCTGGAGCAAGTGCCTAATGGACTGAAATGGTTTATTGTTTTTACAGTATGAAATGAAGAATGCCTGGTGTTCTTACTGGATACTGTTACAGGGAAGGCTACTGATATGCACAGTTCCAGGCTGATCCACTAAATATATAGGAATCAAGGCCAGAGCAGAATTAGAATAAAATAAAGGGATCTGTAGTAGCCTGTTGAAAACTGTTTCTCTGAAATGAAAAACTCACTTTTCAAAGTGACATCCTTCCCTGCAGAGCCCAAGCCCTGCACACCTTTATATATACCACCTTCACTACCAGAATTGTTATAGTCCTCTCTGAAGTTAGTATGCACTAGGACTAAAACAAGCTCGGACTACAACAGAAATGAATATATTTTTCAGCCAGTTGCTATCCCGTGAGCAGATAGATATCACAGTACTGGAGTGGTAAAATTAATACATTGTATTTCTGAGAATATATTTCTCTTGAGGATACAGTCTTGAGATTTCTGAGGTTGTTGCTACTTGGAGGAGGTAACCTGAATGCCTTTGACTAGTTTATATTGCTTTTATTAACATCTTATAAAAGTTGTGCTGTTGACCCCTGGGGATTGCTCATTTCTGGTTTCTTGAGTACAAATTAATGGACCCAACAATATAATGACATAGATTTTGATACAAAATGAAGCACACTTCTTACTCCTAGTTTGTTCTTTTCCCTTCTGCTGTAGAACCTTATTTATTTTTCAGTGAGTATGTATAGTGGACATCAGGCTGTTGAATGTAGGAGCTCTGTTAATATTCTAAAAGAGAGAGAGAGTGTGTTTGTGTGTGTGTGTGTGTGTGAGTGTGTGTGTGTGTGAGTGTGTGTGTGTGTGTGTGTGTGTGTGTGTGTGTGAGTGTGTGTGTGTGTGTGTGTGTGTGTGTGTGTGTGTGTGTGTGTGTGTGTGTGTGTGTGTGTGTGTGTGTGCGTGCGTGTGTGTGTGCGTGCGTGTGTGTGTGCGTGCATGTGTGTCCGTGTGTGTGTGTGTGCGCTCACACACACACGTATATATATCATATATATTATAATTTGCACACAGACATGTATAAATTCTTATTTAACTAAACTGTCATAATTTAACAGTTTTGACGTTTCGTGAGACATGTGACTAAATAAGATTGCAGTTAATCTAGTTTAGGGGATGTGGAGAATGGGGTGGGCAATGTCTTCTCCAAGCACTTGTGTTTGTAAAATTTGCCTCCTCAGAAGTTATTTTTGAGGCAGATTTGTTGGGGAGTTTTCAAAGTCAATTCAGTTAGCTGTGAATCACATCCAGCTGCTACCTTCTGCCATTAAGCAAGGGAGGATATTCAGGAACTTGTAAGGTTATTGGTCCTTTTCTGGCTAACAAAAAAATCCTTTTGTAGGCAGGACTGTCATTGCAAGTGGTGTTGCGCAACTTATGATTTAAGCTTGCATTTATTTGCTTTTGTAGATGTAGGTCTATGGTGTATTTTTTCATGACTTACGTTGGTATTTACACAGACAGGAGGAACTTTGTGTGGGATACTGGAGAAAATGTCCTTGCTTTTCCATAAGTGCATGGTAACTTAACACTCACCTGACCTGCAACCAACTGAGGCGTATGGGTTCTTGGCTTAACCAGTCATCTGAAGGATTGCTCCTCAGGAATGCAGCATTCCTCATACTGCAAACCTCATTAGTAGGTGTACAAAAATCCAAGTACCATAGGCAGGACTAGAACCTACAACATGCTGAACTTGATGAAATCATTGGTGAATATGCAGCCTGCTAGGTCATTGGCTCTGATGCATGCATAAACACGTCTTATTCACATCACTGAGATGTTACAGCTAATATCAGTGTTCCTAAATGTATTCCTCATTACCTGTCCCAGAAAACAGTTATTGGGAAGGCATGAATGATGTTACATACCTCTGAGTTGATGTATGACCTGGCTCGTTTAGTTTTGGGCCCTTATTCTTTATCTAATTGTGGTCAAATGGTGATGGATAGTGCTTCTTAAATGGTATTTATTTATTTATTTATTTGCAGGACAAAATGCATATAAAAAGCAGAATAAGCAGCCATGCAGTAAAGGGCTTCTGTGGAAAGCAGAGTAAAAAAACAATGTTTTGAAAAAGTGAGCAACTTTGTATGGGAATTAATTTCTTGTTTCTTTTGGGTCATAAAGGCCTGTAAAATTCAGTAACTGTAGAATGAACAGCTGCAGTATCAGAAAGGGACTGCAGATATTGTAATTTACTTTCAACATGATATAATCGTACAAAGTAGCAGCAGCATGCAGTATGACTCATTCATGTGGTTAAACATGAGGCGCAGTAGAGCACTTCCAGACTTTGCTGTATCATTTCATCATGGAGCTCAGTAATCCATGTATTTTATTATATGATGTACATTGAGTACCTGTGGTGCCCTGCAGGTCTATGTTAACTAACTACAGCTTGCTGTGCTTATGGCCCAATAAAAATTGACACCTCTGTATCCATAAGCCAGTCTTATTCGGAGCGCAGAAGAAAGCTTGGCCATACAAACGTGTTGGATGCATGCAAGATAAGATACTTGCAGGTAAACCTTGATGTTATCAACTCTGTACAAACTGCTAGGATATGATCTGCGCATTTCTGCCATTGACATTTCACAAAGAGGTGTGGATTTCCTTTTCTAATGTTAATGTAACAGTCATAGCCGAAGAAGTAAACATTGAAAAACAGTTTGCAGTACGGTAACGTCCATACATAGTGTACTTACTTTGCATGAATGCAGTATAAGTAAACACCATAACCTAGTTATACATGTGCTTTAACATCTATTTCCTGATAGCATTGGATGTAAATTGATCATTCTGTATGATGCACATCATATTTTCACAAACATTTCCCACTTATATTTGTATATGCTGACTGTATAGTGAATAAGTTCCTGCTATTGTTGGTTATCCTAGAGCAACTCATTTTTGCATATGCACCCATTGCCTATTGAATTGCTTTTAATTGTGCTGCCTCCATCTAATGCTTTTATTTCTCCTAAAACTGCCCTCATATTTCCGTTCTGAACTGTCTTTCCCTCTTCTTTTGTACTGTACTTCTCACATGTAACCGGATCTCTCCAGTCTAGCCTATTACTACCTCTCTCAGTTCTCCCATGGCTCTATATTAAAGTACTTCTCTCTTTTTTTCAGCTTCCTCGGGTATTTTTCTCTCGGGTTTCCCCTTCTATAGCTCCATTTAGACTGAGGAACATACCCCCCAAAGAAGAAATCCAGGGATATTCTGAAAAATAACCCTCTCCATCTGTGTGTATGTGCAATACGTTTTGTTAAAGCTTATTTTTTAAGGTGTTTGTATTGCTAACCCATGGCATGCACACTAGCGGTTCTGCAGCAGTCCCTTTTCCCAACTCTCTCCCCTCCAGCCACTTAAATCCCTGTAATAGGTAATTTCTGCATTTTACTTTTCTCAGGAACACCATAGGGTCATAAGTTGGTACTAGGCTATCGGCCCTTGAGCCTATACAAGCCTAGCCATAACAATTTCCTGTATATTTCTTCCCACAATATTTACTTCCCTGGCACTAGGTGGTGATATATTCCCACTCATTGTATTGGGTAACTTTCAATACTTTTTTCCTTGCTCCCCGCAGCTCTAAGGCCTATTGTCCTTTCCCATTGTTTTTTTGCACAATTCTTATACCTGTTAAATTCTCCTTGAATTAGACCAAACCTTAACTCATAAGTAACATACCTCCGAGCTTATCAGTACCTTTGAGTGCTCGTGAGTGCTTGTATTTTGTTTGGCTCTTCTGCTCCTTCCTCCTTCTCAGCTCTGTCTACTCCGTTCACCCTTCAGGCTCACTCTGCTTCCCTACCCTGCCCCCAATTCCCACCTGCCCCCAGTGCCTCTACACTTAATAATCCCAAAACCACACCCACTCTTGCATTCAGCCTGTCTGAACAATCCCCACCCACCTCCTCATCCACCAGCCCCTCCTGTTTCCACTACCCAGGACTCTCCCCTTACCAGTTCTTACCTTCCCTCCTTCCCCATTCTTACTACCAAAGACCACACATACAACTTTACCTTCTGCTAGCTCCTTCTCCCCTCTGCACATCCTCACTGCATACTATAACCTTACACTACCATGAAAATCAAACCTACACATACTCTACCAATAATATGTCTGCCTTTCCTCTTGTTCTGTCTACTCCATCTTACCAGACTCCTTGACTTTTCTTATTCCCCTCTCTATCATACAACTTCAGTACATACCTTAAAAGAAGCTCACCTCTCAACTTATATCTCTCCTCACCTCTATTACTATAATGACGCTCTTCCCTTTAGTAGAAAGATTCTTCCTGATATCTGTAATACAGTCCCAATGCCTCACAATCCATGCCTCTCCAGCTACCCTGCTCTCAACTCCAATTCCAAAGAATCTAAAGACCTAGTCTCCTTACTACTCCCAACTAATCTCTATCGTCTTCTCTGGTGACATGCATCCTAATCCCGGACCCTCAGACAACCTTGCTTCTAACCCTAACTTGGCTTCCTCACCCTCTCACCATAAATATCTCCTTTTTGCTACCATTAACACCCAAAGTTTATGCAATAAACTTCCTACCCTTCATGCCTGGCTATTCCATTATCCCCCTGATATCCTCTCTATCACTGAAACATGGCTAAAACCCCACATAAAAGATTCCGAAATTACCCACCCCAACTACAAGATCATAAGAAATGACAAAATTCTAAAGAAAAGTGGTGGAGTAGCCCTACTTTTCTCCTCCTCCCTAACAGTGACACCCTTTACCAAGCATATACCCCAATTCGCAACAGCTGAACTAACCCTGGTCAACCTAAAAATGAATAACCATAAAAACATATATATAGCTGCCCTTTATATTCCACCAGGAAATAACATCCCCATTCTTGAAGATATCTTCTCTTGATTCTCATCCAGTATAAGCAATGAAACTATACTCCTAGGTGATGTAAATATAAACTGGACTTCTATTCAATCACCTGCATCACCTCAGAATATAAACCTATACAACTACACCCAAATAATTACCTCTCCTACCAGATTTAATAAAGATAGCAATTCCAGTAGTATCTGGACTGGATATTAGTTTCTCACCCCAACACCGTTTCTGGCAATGGCACCCAACCCGACTCCCTCAGCGATCATCTCCCTGCCTTTGCTTGTCACTCACCATCCTCCCTTTATCTTCACCACATCTACATAACAACTTGTACCCTAAAAAACATCAACCCTCTAGCCTTCTCTAACTCACTAAAACATATGAACTGGAACCCTATAAAAACCCTCTCTCGACGACGCTGTTACATGCTTCAATATTGCATTCAGTAACCTGCTAGATAGCTTCGCTCCCCCCAGAACTAAAAGAATCCAAACCAAATTCACCCCTTGACTAACTAAAGCAACTGTTGCACTCATGCAACTACGAGATAAATCTTGGAAGCATTGCCATAAATCTAAAACACCTAACACCCTTACTGAGTATAAGCAACTTTGTAATAAAGTGAAAAACAAATTGCTTTAGACCAAAAGTCCTACTACAAGCTTCAAAACAATCATAGATCCAACCCCGAAATTTTGGAACTGTATAACTGCTCTCCTGTCTTCTGGCAAAAAAGACAATCCCTGCCCTGACCCTAACTCTCTGGATCATATCTTAGCTACTGAATTCAACTATTTCTTTATTGATTCAATAGCCAAGCTCATTACGTCATTCTCCAATAACACTTCTACTCCACCTTCATCCCACACCCTCAACTCTAGTTCCTCTGACTTCAACACTACTCATCTTCCCCCTTTGTCATACAACTTGTCTCTCTACACACCATAAAAAACTTCTGCTAAAACTAAAACCATGCTCTCATGCCCCAGACAACCTTCCATCTAACTTTCTCAAGCTAGCTGCAGATGGCATAGCCCTTCCCATCACTATACTTCACAAGATGCCTTCTCTATAATCACCTTTTAGATGCCGAATAATCACCTCAAAATCAATCAATCCAAAACCAAAATCAAACCCCCATCTAAAATTTTTTAAACACCTCTGTTTTTTTTTTTCTCCATTCGTCATAGAGATAATACAAAAACTGAAGATATCTCCCATACACTTCTTGGTGTTATCATTGATGAACATTTAAAGATTGACATTCATATACAAACTAGTATTAAGAAAAAACAAAGCTGTGCATGAATGCTGTACTCCCTTTTATTATCGCATCCTTATCCAAACATATACTTCCCACCTCATCCCTGGAGCCCCCGTCATCTTTCAATAAAAAAATCTCTCTGTTTGCTGGGACCACTCCTCCTCCTCCCACTTGATGCACTCCACCCTTTGAACTGGCTGGAACTCTCCACTATCTCTCTTACATTCAAATGCTAACTGCTCACAAACTCATTATCAAACCACAAACTTTAAGTCACCCTGGAGTTTCTTCTGTCTTTCTCTCCTTTTGTTGTGTGGAATTCACTTCCCCAACATTCAAATCACCCTAAACCCTCTCCTTTTTCCTTTCTCATAACTCACACTCTCTCCCTTTTTTCCTTTCTCATAACTCACCTTAGTGACTCCCTTCATTTCATTTCCACTCCCTCTCCCTTTTTCCTTTCTCATAATTCACCCTAGTGACTCCCTTCATTTTATTCCCACTCCCTCTCCCTTTGTTCCTTTCTCATAACTCAGCCTAGTGACTCCCTTCATTTCATTCCCACTCCCTCTCCCTTTTTCCTTTCTCATAACTCACCCTAGTGACTCCCTTCCTTTCATTTCCACTCTCTCCCTTTTTTTCTTTCTCATAACTCACCCTAGTGACTCCCTTCCTTTCATTTCCACTCCCTCTCCCTTTTTCCTTTCTCATAACTCACCCTAGTGACTCCCTTCATTTCATTTCCACTCCCTCTCCCTTTTTCCTTTCTCATAACTCGGCCTAGTGACTCCCTTCATTTCATTCCCACTCCCTCTCCCTTTGTTCCTTTCTCATAACTCACCCTAGTGACTCCCTTCATTTCATTTCCACTCTCTCCCTTTATTTCTTTCTCATAACTCACCCTAGTGACTCCCTTCCTTTCATTTCCACTCCCTCTCCCTTTTTCCTTTCTCATAACTCACCCTAGTGACTCCCTTCATTTCATTTCCACTCCCCCTCCCTTTTTCCTTTCTCATAACTCACCCTAGTGACTCCCTTCATTTCATTTCCACTCCCTCTCCCTTTTTCCTTTCTCATAACTCACCCTAGTGATTCCATTCATTTCATTTCCACTTCATCTCCCTTTTTTCCTTTGTCATAACTCGGCCTATTCACCTTTCACTGTTCTACTCTCCTCTTCTAATTCTTCCTACTTCTCACCTTATCAAACTGTGAGTGCATAAATGCCTGCACTCCAGTTATGTTTATGTACTCCAAAATATGTTTTTATTTCATTCAATGCTATGTTACAACACCTTGCTCAAATGTTATTATTCTCTCTTTTATATTACTGTGTTTTAGTAATTTTTGAAAACTGTATTGTACTTGTTAATTTTGTTGATATTAGCTTTGTAATAATTGTATATGGAGTTTTTCTCCCCAGGCCTCCATTGAAAATGGGCTTATTCTCGCCCAATGGACTTTCCCGGTTAAGAAACTGCAAATAAATAAACAAATAAAGTCTGCACTGGCACTACCCCCATTAGAGCAATATTCTTTGATGCCAAGATATATCTTGTGTAAAAAAAACATTGTCATCAACATCAGCCCACTTTTTCCCATTTTCTTGTTAAGGTCAGGGTGTCTTGTCATCAGTTGCCACCTCTCTTTATTCGGTGTCACTTTTCTATCTTCTGCAACAGGCTGTTGTAGGTGTTCTCTGATGCAAGCCATACATCTCTTTGCTGGCAGTTAATGTAGAGGATTAGGGCTATGAACTGTTAATGAACAAGTTTCTGTGTTACACGGTTTGATTCTCTCAGCCTTCATTTGCCAGTTATGTGACCTTGACCAAGTCACCTAACCAGACAGTGCTTGGGGGCAATTTGGAATTTGTGCTAGGCTCCTCAATAGTCCCTTTTACTGCAAGCCTAGTAACTACCTTTGAACTATGAGCCTATAGATGTCTCCATTTACTCTTGCCTCCTTCCTGTTTCTCCCAAATCTTCACAAAATTTCCAGTACCCATACCCGAACCACCGTAATATGTTCTCTTGGACATTCTCTGCAGTTGTAGCTATTTTGGTTTCTTCTCCAATGTCACCATTTCTTCATCTGTCTTACAGTATGCATCCTACCACCCATCTCAAGCACTTCATCTGCATCACCTCTGGTTTCCTCACCTGCTCGGGCTTTACTGCCCAGGTTTCTGTACCATTCAGAAGTACTGCTCATACCACTGTTTTATACTTCTTACTTCTCAGTGTCTTGGGCATTCCTCTGTCACACACTACTGCTGACAGTCCTTGCCAGCTGTCTGCAGCCCCTTCAGTTGTAGCACTAACCCCCTCATTCAGACTTCTGTTCTTCTCAGCCACCCCTCCTCATTTAGACTTCTGTTCTTCTCAACCACCCCTCCCAGATACTTGAAGCTATTAACCTTTTTCGCACTTTTCCCTTTCAATATTAAAATGCTTCACTGGTACTCAGCTTCATCACATGTGCCTTCAGTTTTGCATTCAGTTCCTCAATCATTTGCTGAAGGTTCAGAGTCTGCTTTAATGCCACATTGTCTGCATATAGTAGCTTTGTTGATCTAAGTTTGCTAGTTCAGCCCATTACTATCCTCAGAGCTGAATCATAATGCACCTCACTCCCTCTGAGAAGCTCTCTGAGTCTGAACACTATTTGTACTTTTGTTACTGGATCCTTGTATATAGCCTGCACCAATTGACCAGTGTTTCTAGGACTTTGAACCATCACATGAGTTCTCAAGTCACCTTTCTTGGGACCTTGTCATTTGCTTTCTCAGAGTCTAGGAATACCCCGTTGAACTCTTTTCTCTACTATCTGTCTTACTGCAAACATTAGGTCAGTTGTGCTGCATCCTGATCTGAATCTGAACTGCTTCATCTCCCGTGCGTATCTTACTTTTTATTACAGTGCCTTTTCATTTATTAGTCACCATCTCCACAAAATTAACGCAGTGTGAAAAGTGTTCAATACCTCTATGCCGCCCACAGTTGTATGTGTCCTCTTTGTTCTTGTATAGTGGCATCAGGATGCAGTTCTCCAGTAGTCTAGGATATGGCTTTCTCTCTGTACTTCTGTGAATGTCCTCAGGAGCCATTTCTTAATAAAATTTGTTAACGGAGTTAGAGCACAGATTCCCTATGATCTTTTTTCAGACTCAAGCCAAGAACCCTAACTGATTTGCTCAGAGTTGCACTGTGGGCTGAGGAAATCAAACCCTAAATTTAAGAAGCAGCTTGGAAACACATTGTGGCCTTGTCTGCACTAACTGCCAGATGCAGTTGTGTAGTTGTGTAGTATAATATAGATCATTCCAAAAATTTAGCAAACCTGCAGTCAAGTAAGAGAAAAAAGTCATGTTTTCAGGAAAATTACCACTCCTGAATAAGCAAAGGAAAGTGGAAGCCACAGTTACAATACCTCTCTTCTTGATTTTTTTAAGTGCATTTGTACAGTGACAAGAAAACTGTATATTTTTGTGTGTTTAAACTTGACAAGTTTATTTTCATTTCTGGTTAAGACAAACAAACTAAAGGATTCTCATTCTTGTGAAAGCTGAATTGCTTATATATAAATTGTTTGTTAAATGAATATGTGAACTGATCCAAACAAGAGCCCGTTATAGCTATAACCCAGGCAAATGTAAACATGATAATACATAAGGTTGTAATACAGGCAAACACAAAAACATAGTTATAACATAAAGAAAATGATTTTATGCAACTGTACATACAAGGTGAACAAGCAAGCAATAATGCTTGGACAGGCGGGTGTTGATGTGTAGTTAATGCCCACGCAGGGGTGTTCTCTGCACCCTTGGAAGGGCATTAATTACACATCAACACACATCCTGAATGGCAATATTGTGCTTAGAGAATGGGCTGTCTGTAAAATTGTTGTGTTTTCTTATTTATATTCTTTATTGCTATATTCTTTGTGGAGTCTGCATGTTCTCCCCGCGGTTGGATGGGCGTTCGAAAGACATGCATAAATGGGCGTGCCTTCGTTGTAGGTTGGACGTCGAGCTGGCACCTCGGCGTTCGTGAAAGTCTACTGCCAGTCATTAGCAGACCGGAGTTCCGCTGTGGTGCCCCCTAACCGGGAAAAGCTAACCTCCTGAGTGCTGTTGCTGCCAGTGTTGGATCACTCTTTTTCCCTCTTTCTCTCACTCACACATACCTTGCTTTCATGCATAGAAGTGAGCATTCACACACACACACACACACACATACAGAAACATAAGCATATACACAGAAACAGGAACATACACTCAACACACACACACACACACACACACACACACACACACACACACACACATACACACACAGAAACATAAGCACATCAGAAACAGGAACATACACTCACACACACATACGCCCGCGCGCACACATTTTTTTCTGTAATATTTAGTTTTACATTCACTAAACAGCAAAAGCACTGCTTAGCGAGTGTAAAATAATGGCTCAGTCAGTCTCACTTTCATTCATATGCACGCATACACTTCCACAAACTGACAAACACACACACACTTTTGTTTAATCATTTTCTTTTTTTTAATATATTTATTTTAAACTTGCTAAATAGCAGAAACACTGCTTAGTAAGGATAGTATAATGCTGACTGTGAGTTGTTTTCAGTCTGAGCTCCATGACAGCTTGATATGCTGCTGTGAATCATCAGACTCATTTTTAGCAGGTGTTACTTGTACATTAACACTCTGCTGGAGGACATTCATTCTCCAGTCAGGGTGCTGATGTACAGTTTGCCCATTCTTTGAGGTATAGTAATTAACAGCTGGGTCAACATTTGAACAAGTTGACCAAATGTGTACAATTACGTTTACAAGGACTGAATTTGTAAGAGTCAGGATCTGTATATATTTACAGTATGACATTGTAAAGTTATACACCAACTAAATATTCAGTCGTTAAGATGCATGTTCCAAGTAAGACTGCTAACATACATATATAATAATAGTAAAGGGGTTGATAAAAATGACAACCTGTACACATCCTTAGTAACTTTTAATCCTGTGCAAAATTCAGTTTTGTCAATTAGATGTCCTTCAAGGATGCATCTGCAGTCATAACAAATGGGTTGTCCTGTCGTCAGGCAGCCCTTCGGTCGGCCGGATTCCAAAGTCTGGGTCCGGCTTCGGCTGATGTCGCACTTCACCCAACGTCATCTCTGCTGGTCTTCGGGTATAAAGGCATCAGCCGACGCCATTTTCCTCAGTCTTTCTTGCCGTGGCGCTCCAAGCAGAAGCTGTTCGCAAGTGCCGGTCGCTCAGATCCAGAGATTACTACTACCGAATACTACTTCGAAGACTTCTAAAAAGCTAAGTACCCTGTTGGGGACTCTTTCTTGCCTCAGCCAATGTCAGAAAACGTCAATAACTGTTTAACTTGTGGGAAACAAATACCTCATAAAGATTTCCATTCTTACTGCCTGCCTTGCTTAGGCCCAGACCACGACGTAGCAGCCTGTTCAGCCTGTGCTTCCTTCAACCGACGAACGCTTAGGCGTCGGTCGGAGTTTGCTGAACAGTTTTTCGGCTCAGATTTTGCGTACATTATGCTGTCGGATCCTCCGACTACCCAAATTGTTAAAAAACGCAAAGAAAAAGACCGACACTCGCGGTCCGCGGTTTCGGCCGAAACCACGGTTAAGCAAGCCGCGAGTGTCTCGGTTTCGGCCGAAACCGAGAAAACAGGTCAATCTTCAGCCGAATCCATGACTACTACTGAGGCTCCTGCTACCTTAGCTGAATCGGCCTCTGAAGTTTTGCCTACTACTGTGGTTCCTAGTAAGTTTTGCCTACTACTGTGGTTCCTAGTGACTTATCAGACACCATCCCTTTGGATGTCTCTACCCCAGCACGTGGTGCTGCTAGGCCTCCTGCAGCCATGTCTATTAAGGCCTTTGCCAGGGCTAAAGCAGCCAAAACTGTTAAATCAGTGCCTGTTAAGCCCCCCTCACACAGGCCCTCTTCTAGTTCACAAATGCTTACTCTGGCAGAGGATTTAATATCCTTAATTAGGGGATCCCAATCTCACCCAGACAGGGCCTCTCAGCCCCCAGAAAAGAGACCTAGAGCAGAGCCCCCCGAGCCAGTGTCCTCTGATGATTCTTCGGATGACTCAGACATTACAGACCAGCCAGAGGCTCCTTTTTCTACTTATGAGGATTCCGATGCTGAAGAATCCATTCCATCTGCCTCTCCACCAGAGGAATTTTCTTTTGGAGAAACCTTACATGCCATGAGAGAACAATTCCAATGGCAGGGACAAGATTTCTCAGATTCAAGAAAAAGGCTTAGGACTTTTCTGCACCTACCACAACATAGGCCCTTAGCTATACCTCCAGTACTGCCTGTTGTGGATGATGCATTTAATGATGTTTGCACTGCTCCTGATACTTTACCTCCAGCCCCTGCCAAACCAGATAGATTTTACAGGGTGCCAGACACTCATCACCACCTATACAAGGCCCCTCTTGCAGATCCTGAGACTATATCCCAGGGGCCTAAGGCAGTAGCCTCGACCTCAGCAAAAAACCCTACTCCTTCTGAAAGGGAATCCAGGTCCTTAGAGAGATGGGGAAAAAAGTTTACACCTCTGCTACTCTCTCAGCTAGAGCTTTAAACTGTCAGTTTCATATGATCCAATACCAAGAGTTTATGCTTGATCAGTTAACTAAGAAGCTGTCCTCTGATGACTCCTTAGATAAGAAATATGTTTTAGAAATGGTGAATAACATTCAGCAGGTTAGTAACCATTCTTTAAAATGTGGCTATGATGCACTGGAGGCTTCATTTAGATCAGCCATGACTGGCACAGTGATAAGAAGGCATGCATGGTTGAAAGAACAGGTCTTGCCGGATCATGTTAAAGCAAAGCTGTTAGATGCTCCTATGGATAAGGCCATTCTATTTGGTACACCTGCTCAGCAAGTAATGAAGAAAATGGAAAAAAAGGCAAAATCTGTACAAACAGTTAAGGATTTCTTACAGGTTCAGCCCCCAAGGTTTAGCAGGAACTGGCCTGCCAAAAATTGGTCCTTTCCAGACTCCTCAAAATCTCAAAGGGGCAGGAATAGACGCTCTAGAGGCAGAAATCAATCCAGAGGAGGTGCCTACAGAGGACGACAGTGGCAAGGCAATAACCGAGGCACAGACACAACCACTGCCACTGCAACAGGACAAACACAGTGACTTGGCTCTGACACCGCCTACCAGGGAGCAAATAGCAGCACCTTTAGGCGGAAAGTTAGCCTTATTTTCAAAAAATTGGCACTATATCACAAAAGACAAGTGGATTTTGCCAAACCATAGACCTAGGCTACAGGTTCCACTTCCACACCTTACCAGTAAAAAGAGGAATGCCAAACCTACCTCCAAATCAAAAAACAGAAGCTCTAAAGCAGATAGCTCAATTAACAAAGATGAGAGCTGTGGAAAGAGTACCAATAACAGAACAGGGCAAAGGATTCTACTCCAGACTCTTCCTAGTACCAAGAAAAGAGAAAAGTTGGAGACCTATTCTCGATCTGTCCGTCTTAAACACATACATCATTGTCCCAAAATTCAAAATGCTGACCCTACAGCAACTTCTTCCCATGCTGGGCAAGGAGTGTTGGCTGGTAACTCTAGATCTCAAGAAGGCATACCTGCACGTCCCCATACGACCAAATTGCAGAAGATACCTCAGATTTCTTGCAGGATCAGAGCATTATCAATTCTCAGCATTGCCCTTTGGCTTATCTACTGCGCCCAGAGTATTCACAAAATGCCTGGCATCAGTAATCGCTCACTGCAGGCTACAGGGAATCCAAATTTATCCATACCTGGACGACTGCCTGTTACAAGCGGACAACAAAAGCAAGCTGACAACAGATTTACAAAGAGTCATTTGCTTACTACAAGCCGTGGGATACACAGTCAATTTAAAAAAGTCAAGACTGATACCATCCCAAACAAGAACATTCTTGGGTGCGAATTGGACACAGTAAAACAAATGGCATTCCTAACTGCAGAAAAACAAGAACAACTCCCTCTTTACTTCTTGGCATTAACAAAGCAGAACAAACTAACAGCAAGAAAAGTACTGCAGGCCTTGGGCTTCATGGCATCATGCATAATCCTGGTCCCACATGCCAGACTGCATATGAGAAAGCTACAGTGGTACCTAAAGAATTTATGGTCTCAACACAGGCACAGCTTAGAAACCGAATTCCACTAATCCCATGCCTGAAACAGGAGTTCCTATGGTGGGCTCAAGCATGCCAGTCAAACCCAGGCTTGCCCTTCCACAACTTTCAAGCAAACCAAACCATCACAACGGACGCCTCAGACCTAGGCTGGGGGGCGCACATGTTGGACAAATGCATACAAGGATTGTGGACTCCAGACCAGCTGCACCTGCACATAAACCAAAAAGAAATGCTGGCAGTAAAACTAGCAATCCAGAAATTCAGACCATTCCTCAAAGAAGGCCATTTAATGATAAGGACAGACAACACCACAGTCATGTGGTACATCTACAAACAGGGAGGCACTCATTCATACCCCCTATGCAGAATGACTCTGGACCTTTGGAATATGGCTCTGAGCTACAACATCCAGTTACAGGCAATATTTGTGCCGGGAAAAGAAAACACCCTAGCAGACATGTTAAGCAGAACCACCTCGGATGCTCACGAATGGATGCTACACCCGGACATCTTCAAGGCCATCACAAAGAAATGGGGAATGCCACAAATAGACCTATTCGCATCCCCACTCAATCACCAGCTCAAAAATTCTGCACAAGGACATACCACCCACTTGCATGGAAGGTGGACTCTCTATCCTTCAGTTGGAAAGGCCTGACAGCATATGCATTTCCACCTCTTCCTTTGATGCACAAGGTACTACTGAAAATCAAAGAGGAACGTCCAAGGATAATCCTGATAGCTCCGAATTGGCCAAGACAACACCTGGTACCCATTGCTGAGGAGCATGTCTCAGGGGAGAATGTGGTCAATACCCCTGATGCCTTTGATGTTAACTCAGAACAACTACAACATCATACACCCAAACCTAAAAACCTTGCAACTGACTGCCTGGAACATCACATAGCAGCAATTAACCCAGACCTATCCCAAAGGGTTAAAGACATTATCCTTGAAGCCCGCAGACCTTCAACAAGAAGGAACTATGCAGGAAAATGGAAAAGGTTTGTCATTTGGAGTACTGAAAGAGGAAAAGATGTGTCGAACATAGATATTGCTAACATCCTGGAGTACTTGGCAGAGCTTCTACATACAGGCCTGTCCTATTCCTCCATCAAGATACATGCATCAGCTATTTCAGCAGAATACAGCTTCGATCCACCTGTCTTTTCGCATCCTCTACTCAGGCAGTTCCTCAGAGGGATCAAGAATGTAAAACCTCCTAGGAAACCACCATTACCAGCATGGGACTTGAACTTTGTGCTAGAAAAATTGACACTCCCTCCATTTGAACCAGCAGCAACAGCAGATCTTCAACACCTATCATGGAAAACTGCTTTTCTACTGGCAATTACTTCAGCAAGGAGGGTTTCGGAACTACAGGCCTTAATGGCGGTACAACCCTTCCTAATCTTCCATCAAGATAGGGTGTCCATGAGAACTAATCCTACATTTATGCCTAAGGTGGTATCCAGAGTGTCTTTGAACCAGGCAATCCACCTACCTACCTTCTTTCCCAATCCACAGAACAGGGGGGAAAGACTGCTGCATACCTTGGATGTACATAGACAGTTACGCTACTACCTGGACAGAACCAAAGGTAACAGAAAAACTGACCAGCTTTTAGTAGCCTATGCAACAGGAAGGGAAGGAAAAGCAATTTCCAAACAGACAATCTCCAAATGGATAGGAAATTGCATAAGATTCTGTTACTCCTACCATGGAAAACCAATTCCACAGAACATAAGACCTCATTCTACAAGGGCTACAGCCACTACCACAGCTTTCTTACGAGGAGTGGCAACCAAGGACATTATTGAGGCGGCTACTTGGACCTCCGTGCATACATTTGCCAAGCATTATAATTTACCTCTATACTCTAGATCCCGAGCAGGGTTTGCCACTGCTGTACTGCAAGGGATCCTAACTACACCATAATTCTTCTTCCTCCTCCCTAGTTTGGCTATGGTATTCTACCCATTTGTTATGACTGCAGATGCATCCTTGAAGGATATAGTACAGTTTTGTACCTACCATAAATGTAGATGTCCGAACAGGATAGCATCTGCAGTCAGGATTACCCACCCTCCTTCCCCTCTGTGGTACTCCTAGGGTATTTACCCTCCTAATAGCTAGCTGGGGGGGGGGGGAGTCTCTTATGGTGTATTTGTTTGTATATATGTACATACATGCTTATTTTTTGTATTTGCCTTCTACTATTTTGGAAACATTGGCATTTATCCAAAATTTAGCTTTCCAAGAGGGCAACTGGCATCTGGGGCAAGAAACACTGAGGAAAATGGCGTCGGCTGATGCCTTTATACCCGAAGACCAGCAGAGATGACGTCGGGTGAAGTGCGACATCAGCCGAAGCCGGACCCAGACTTTGGAATCCGGCCGACCGAAGGGCTGCCTGACGACAGGACAACCCATTTGTTATGACTGCAGATGCTATCCTGTTCGGACATCTACATTTATGGTAGGTACAAAACTGTACTTTTTACTATGTCTTTTAGTAACAGATAATTCTGTTGTATTCATTTTTTATTAATAGTGCTTACATTCCAAATCTGAATAAGTATTGAAGGTGTGGGATAACAACAGGTAGAAAGAGAGCACAATGTTCAGGGTTGGAATACAGACTAGCAGACTGCAAAATAGAAGGCTAAGGACACAATATTAGAAGGAAAGAAGCATAAATGCAATAGAAAAGAAGGAAGTTAAGGTAAGTAGAGAATGAAGGTCAGAAATGTAACTGTGAAAGGAAACAGTATGAGGGATATGCAGTAAGTAGTGTGTAGAGGGAGCTCAATTCACACAATGGAGACAGCAAGATAACAAAGGAGGGAGCACAGCACGGCATAGGCTAATGCTGAATTTAGGGTGCAGTAGCCGTGACAAATGTGAAGTTTGTGAATGTCAGCACGGTGCATCTCCTCCTGCAGGTCTCAGATAGTTGAATTAAATTAGATTCTTAAATACAGCAGACAAAGACAACAGGGCTGTACTGTACAAGACTGAAAATGTTACAGGAATGTGTTTCTAATGTAATGTGCATTTTTGTACTTCTTAGGTCAGTAGCAAGTCCAGAGAGGTGGAACAAGGTACTGCAAAAGTCTGTCGCCAAGTCTGAAGTGTGTTATTGGGCTTGAGAGACATTCATTGGCTTTGTACTGTATAGTGTTAGTAAGTGGTGAAAATGAAGAGAGAAAGTAATGGTCAGGAAATGTGAATTATGCAGGAGCTTGAAGGTTTGGAACAAAACATGACAATGCCAGCACGGTATTACACAGGGAGCCCTTATAGGGTTACATATTTGTGCCCAAAATAAGGTGAGTAGCAAGTCCCTTTTGATGTCATTGACGAAAGCACTAAACCTATCAGAGTTAAATGTAGGTCTGGGAGGTAATAAGAGGCAGAGATTACAAAAAGAGGCCTGAATACACCAGAGTTAACATTTTAAAAATCAGAGAGGTGATTGGTTATCGTGACCTAAAAGGTTGTTTCAGACTAATGGACTGAAATCCAGGAGTAAGTTTTTGTAGCAAAACCAAGAAAAGAATGGTACTGAAGAAGAAATGAGTTAAAAAGTCTTGTACCTTGGTAAGGCCTGTATAGTCTGCAACAGTCCATACCCTATAAAATGTCATCATATTTGGCAGAGTCATCTAACATTTTCTTTTTCTTACACATGAATAGAAGTACAGGGCGACTTGCAACTCAGTATTAAGTCTTATCTGTTGATTTTTAGAAAGGCAGGACCCGCTTTGTCACCTTTATCAACAGAACAACCTCTTCATTGTCCACCCTTTCCCAGTGAGAGCCTTTTCTCCCATTTATCATTTTGCTGTCCTGTTACTGTACCACTCATTTATGCCAACATGTTCTTATAGAAATTATACAACTTCAGAGCCTTTATCTTTTCTCACCAACCCTGTTGAATGCCATCTTTCTTTAGACCAATCCCTGTCCCTCCCATAGTGTCTTGACCCTGCCTTCTAACTTTCTGGATAAGCCTGATTTATTACCATCAACTGTGCTTACTCTTCATTTTATCATGGAAGATATGTTTCTATCTCCTTCTTAACATCCTCATCTCCTCACAGGTATGCCTTAACTTTCATATTCCTTTCTCCTCATCATTTCTTACAGCCCCATTCAAAGCACCTCAAGCTTTCTATATTTTCTATTCAAAAATAGTTGTTCATATCTATCCCTCAATTCCAGTCCTCCCCCTCTACCATGTGCCTACTCTTCTCCATGCATCCTCATCTTGTATTCTGTCAGTGTCCTTCTGTATTTGCTTGGCTGATCCTCCCCATAGAGAAGAGAGGTTTGGCTGCTCAATGTTATAGGCAGTTGTGTAAAGGACAAATGCTGTATCTCTCTTATCTTCATTTCTGATGTTGAGAACCCATCTTTCCAAATAAACAATATATATATATATATATATATATATATATATATATATATATATATATATATATATATCCCTGAATTTCCTTTAAGATTGTCTAAAGATAGCTTTGAAATGTGGGCTACATAATTGGCTAAGTATTTTTTCTGTGCTAAACTGCAATTTGCAATCCAAAAATATATGCTTATCAGACAGCTTTATTTGCTTGAACATGTTGTTTCTACAATGTCATTGCTAAGTTTATGATTATATCCAAAAGTAATGTATTTTCCCCATCAAGTTAGTGAATGTATACAAAGATGCGCGCATGCTCAGCACTTACACAGGGGGTCTCCACTGCCTGCAAATGTATAACAATTATTTTATACAGCAAATTATACAGCATAGTTATTTAATTAAGATCAGAAATATTTCTTTTAAGTATCTTGGTGTATACTAGTAATATAATCAGTGATCAACAGTGGGTGTAACAGGAGTTATGCACTCCTGGTGAAGATTACCCACTTGGAATGCACTCTCTTGGGTAGATCCTGCTGGTTGTGGGTAAGGCTGCTTCACCTGTGGTTCAGTGATTTATTTTAATACCCTTCCTTCCTTCTGAAGCTGATCTTCACCGTGACAGTGCTGATCCTGCCTCACAACATTTTACCCTCTCTGCCTGTTCAACATTCTCCCTTCTTCACTATTCAACTTCATGTAATTGTTTTCTGAAATGTACTTCCTTGTGCACCGGGCTTTTTAAACCAAGGTACTTCACTCCCTGTCTCTCCTCTGTTTACTTCTATTTTCATGTTACCTCTTTCTTTCCAAGCCTGGCTAATCAAATTTTCTTGATCTCACCTTCCAAGCGCGCATTTTTTGTAGGTCTCTGAAACTGCTTTAGCACAGTCTTCATTGTAACCTGTATCTTGTCTGTCAGTATTACAAAGTCTTCTGTGAGAATTTTGAAATATGCACATTGTTATCCCCTTTTTTCTTCTAACAGTGAGTCCTCTCTCACTTGTCATGTGGGCACCTCCATTGCCATCAAACACAACCCTGGCAACAAAGAACAACCCTGCCTGGTACCTCATTGCGTTTTACTATTTATTTATTTATTTTTGTTTATTTATTTATGCATACATGTATGTATGTATGTATGCATGTATGTATTTATTTATTTACCAGGAAAGTCTGACTGGGCAAAGCACCCTTTTTATTGGAACCCTGGGGAGAAAAGCTTAACACTACATACATTTGAATATGCTTAATACAGCATGTCAAATTCATTCATCAGTAAAACAGTTAATGTCATTTTACAGTGGTTGAACACACTCCCATTGTAATATTATTATACAGACAGGAAATAAGGCATATGCATATTTTATCCAGTAAGTACTCTGCATATTTTATCTAGCCAGATTCACTAGAGACCCCTTCTCGTCAGTGACACTTTTCAGAACTTTTTTTCTGGCTTGTAGTATAGTGCCTCTTTTTACCCCCTAAATACCACCCCCACTCTTGTTTTTTATATAGCCCCCAACAGGCATTCCAAAAAAATAGAATCAAAGGTATTGCAGATATTGAGTAGAACCATCCCCTTCCCCCCCAAGTAAGACAGTTTACCGTAATACCGGTTCACGTAATGTCATGTCTGTTTACCTGGAGGTGGGACAGCTCACTGAAGTTCACCAAAGTTTAATTTAGCAAGATAGCTCTACAAAAGGGAATGGTAAATGAAGTGGTAGATTGTGGTACTGTTTTTCTTTAACTCTTGTAGCCTAGGTATTGCACAGATAAATGCAACATTGTGCTGTCATGTAAAGAATGCCTATAGGTCAGGAAAGCTTCAACAATTTGCATCCACACTTTAATAGAAAAGTAACTTTCCAGCATGTACACCTTTTCAATAAGCTGTCCTGGAACCAGCATATTGATTTCCTTAAAAATATTTTCTTTTGAGTTGCAGTTTGGATTTCCATTGAAAACAACAAAACTGTTTGCAGGCCTTTGGGAAACAGCCACCATTCACCATTTCCTTCATGCATAATTCATAAATTCCAACGCCCTGGATCAACTAATCCATTGTCCCACCAGGGGCTCCAATATCCTAGAACTGGTCATTACCAACATACACCAGTGGTCACCCCTCATTCGTCAGGTCTGACCATAAGCTAATCACCCTTGACATCCAAATCCCACCCCCACCCCCCAGTAAGGAAACCTCTGTAAAAAAACTTCTCCAAAGCCAACTTCATGATACTCAAGTCAGAAGTGACAGACTTCATGACACCCATGCAGACGAGATCTGAAAGTTCGACTGCTGAATCCTACACTAAGGCACTGTACGAGCACATCCACTCGTGCATGAATCGTGCCATCCCAAATAGAACCAAGACGCTCTCCTCCAAAAAAAGGAAGCCAATCTGGTGGTCCCTTGCCATAAACAAACTATACAGCAGAAGGAAGAAACTGTTGCAGAAAAGAGGAAAATCCCAGGATGCAAAAAACTCCCTTACCAGCCTCAGTAAGAAGCTAAGATCCCTCATAAAATCCTCCAAAGCAAGTTACGAAAATAAAATTGCTAAAGATTCCAAAGACAACCACAAGGCATTCTATAGTTATGTCAAGAATCTAAATGGCAATGCTTAGATCTGCTCTGCGCTACAACAGAATGGCGTTAAATATACTGATCCCAAGTATATTGCCAATATCCTGGCAGATCGATTTAGTGCTAACTTCACCCCCCTCTCACCCCCTAAAAGGCCCATCTCAATACCAAAAGATTGCCAAATTCCAGTAATCACGGCCACACAGCTGGAAACCGCACTCTCCAAAGCTAAGAATATAGTATCCATTGGACCAATTGACATCCCGGGCTGTGTACTACATGAATTACAAAATTACCTCACCTAAGTGTCATGTTTAATCATAGCCTCACCTCAGGCTTTGTGCCCACTGAGTGGCGCACAGCTGCAGTTATCCCACTCTACAAAGGGGCATCCACCTTGGATCCCGGGAACTACCATCCTATCAGTCTGATGAGCCTGATCTGCAAGGGCATGAAACGCATTATCAAGGAACTTATAAACAAAGACATTGGCAGCCTTTAAACACTGGACCCCACCCAGTTTGGGTTCATGAAGGGCCAATCTTTCTCCTGAACCTGATTGACTTCTTCGAATCAGTCTCCAGAGCTGTGGATGAGGGTAAGGAGGTCCACACAGCCTATCTGGACCTCACAAAGGCCTTTGACACCATCCCCCACTCTGGAATCATAGATAAACTTACTAAGCTGGGCATAAATCCCTACATCACTCGATGGGTTGCCAACTGGCTTACTGACAGAACCCTGACTGTAAAAGTAGCCGACTCCAAATCCAGCTCCAGACAGGTGACAAGTGGAGTACCTCAGGGTTCAGTCCTGGGACCGCTCTTGTTTAGCATGTACTTCTCTGAAGTGACTGCAAACTGGGAGCCATTATCGAATCCCCAAATGATGTGGATATTCTACAAAAGGGCCTTACATAAACAGATGCTTGGTGCCAGAGCCATGTGTTCAAGCTTAATGCCAAGAATTGTATAGTTATCCCCTTTGGGAAAAACCATGTACCCATGAATTACCACATAGGTGGTAGTACACTAAACACTGAAAGTGTGATGATAGACTTAGGGACACAGGTGGACAGTGATCCCACCTTCGATAACCACATTGCGACAACAGTCAGGAAATCCTTCTATGTGGCACACCTCATCACTAAAGGCTTTTCATCCAGAAAAAAGGAGGTCATTGTCCCACTGTACTCATCCCTCATTAGACCCATTATAGAGTACAATGCTCTGTTTGGTATGTACCTCACAAGACATCTGCAACAACTGGAAAGGCCAAAGAAATACCTCACTAAAAGAATCACAGGCCTAAAGCAGATGCCCTATGCTGACCATCTAAAAAACTCCAGCTATACTCTGTGGCATATCGTCTACTCAGAGGTGATCTCTGCTTAACATACAAGGCCATATTAAACCCTGAGCTGCTGGACATGCTCCACTTAAAGAAATCCCTCAGAGCCACACACTCCAGGGATCTAAACCTTGTCATCACAATGAACAAAACATGCTGGAGGGATAGGTTCCTGACCCAGAGACTCCTCATACTCTGGAATAGACTGCCCATACATGTCAAGCAGAGCGCCTCCTTGGCCCTCTTCAAAAGGAACCTTGACACTTGGATGGGAGATAGGAAATTCACCTTGGGGATCACGTCAGTCACTCTGCTCGACAGGGGTCCAGGGAAGTAAATATTGTGGGAAGAAATATTCAGGGAATTGTTATGGCTAGTCTTGTATAGGCCCTAGGGCCGATAGCCTAGTACCAACCTATGAACCTGTAATAAGTGTTAATTTTCTGGGTTTTCTTCCTGATTCAGCCTTGACCAGTGGATGATGGTTGTTCATGCTGTTTACCAATCGCAAACTATCTGTTGTTTGCTATGGATAAAAAGCACTCCTAGAGCTGTAGATAGTGTCTTGTAAATCAACAATTTCAGATGGATAACTGAACACTGGATTTCATCTTACGCAAGTTTCAGTTGTGAGTCCAAGTTGCATGTAGACTTTCTAATCTATTTCTTTAAACGTATTACTGGGGCTAGATCTTTTTTTTGCTTGAAGTGATAGGTCGCTAATAAGACAAATGGACATGAGTATATGCTACAGGAGAATGTATGTGCCAAGGACAAAGACCAAAATCCAGGGAAAGAGGAGCCTGAAAGGAATATGTAATTGCTGGCACTGCTTTATTGACTCCCATGCCTTTTAACTGAACAAGGTTAGGCACGTTCTGTTTATGTGAACAGAAGTGTATCACTAGAAGCCAGTCAGGCAAAGCATAAAAGAGTAACCCATTAGTCTAACTGATAATAAATACACATAATACTTACATAAAGGAACTGTTAAGTGTCGTAGAATAGACTGATAAGTAGTTCCACAAGTGGATGGCAATTATTTATACATTTGAAACCTTTTATGTAATTGTATTTTTTGTTTTCTTTTTATAAATTATAGCCTAGGGCAACAGCTTTTGGTAGTAATTGTTTTACACAGTTTTCTGTTACTCAGGAAGCCAAAAAACTGCCTAGCAAAGACAGGTGAAAAATGCAAACTGATAAAGGCCTTTATAATGCACTGTAATATGTATGCATAGTGGGTGAGTTGATTATGACAGGTGCCAAAGTGGCAGCCATAATTTTATAAAGGGTGTCTTGAAAGCTTGAGTACAGTCAAGCACTTTAGCAACCATTTTATTTCTAGTTAAATTTATTCAAACTATTTTTAATTTTTACTAGAAAATCTGACAGTTTATGCAGTTCTTAAAACAAAAAATTGTATGGAAATTTTACTCCTAAACTGAGGTCTTTCACTTGTGTAAATACGGAACTTGGCTTACCGTCAGCCTGCTTATGTTAGTCCATGCTAGTAGACAGTGCTGCATGCCTGCACAGCCCTAACATTAAGGAGTTTGCTGCACTGGGCATCTCACAACTAAGAAGACTTATGCATTGTTTGAATCTCCACACCCTTCTCATGGCTGTTAATTAGTTCTGTTCTATGCGCTAACTTATCCATTCCAGCCATGATGTTTCACACATTCCAAGTGGCTTATATGGTTTGCTTTAATGTGATGTGTTTGACAGAGTTGTTCTTGCCCTTCATTTCTTAACTGAGTTACAAAAATATATCCTCATCATCATCACATTTTTCCATTTCTCTATGGAGTCAGGGTGTCAGATCAATTTTATCAGTCAATATGACCAAAGCACCTAGAGCCAGGTTTTACTCACCTGTATATCCTACATTTATTATATTATAGGCTTTATCATGTTTTTTTTTTTTTTTTTTAAGAAGTCTTAATTGTGAATTTTCTTTCAGATGTAAAACTTGGGTATCATTTTAATATTTGCATATGCACCCAGGTCATTACTGAAAAAGGTCGACTTACCTGAGTATCAGATGATTAAGTAAATGAAGACAGCAGCAGCATTTGTATTGTTTTTGCTTAACAGTTTTGTTTCTTCTTTGGGAAGATTGATGTATTAAGTGCATTGTGTGTAGAATCTTTTTTTTCACTTATTTACAGATATATTGCAGAATTCTAGAGCAGTTACCCTAATGCAAACAAATTAGATTTCAAAATTGACTGTATAATGTCAGTATTTCATACTAAAGGAACTGAAGTTTCACTCATTTAATCATCACAGTCTAGAAGGTTAAAGTTGTCTGCAAGTGCCAGGTTAAAATCAGTCATTGCTTCTGCAGACAGTTCAGTTGCTTCAGTGCCCGGTGAAGTGGATGAAAGCCACTTATGTGAGTCCAAAGTTTATATAGAGACCATATTACTTTGTCAGTGAACTGAGGTTTACTCTGTAGCCCATGGGTAAAGTTAGATACACCCATGTTGTCAGAGGGCATAAATCTGTCTTTTTCCAGAGTCTAAACTGGATAATTGCTTCCATATCATGACCTTTTTATTTTCAATAAGCCATTGCTCACTGTATCAGTCTTTGTGAGTGCAGATATCTTACATTAATTGTGTTACAGTTTTGCAGTCTGTTTTCAATAGTTTTTGTTATGTTTAGTTCACAAATGTAGCAATACTGACTTGTCACTATACTGTAAGTGAGTGACCATTGTACATTTATTTATTTATTGTATTATGTACGCTGGAGCTTCTCCCTAGTGTTTGCTTCTGTGAGTTGCTTTGCTGTACTTGGGATAAAACATTACAACAAATCTGTATATGTCATGATGCCTGGTTTATACATTACACAGCTGAGTACTCATTCATAAAATGAACCATCAATAAAACTGTTGTCCTGTAAAAATGGGAGGTACACTATGGGAAATTAATATGAAAATATGCAGTTAGAGATGTAGGTACGCTGTATGGTGTGACCACATGCATGTTCATAAGAGAGTTCTCAGATCAACTCACTACGCATGTCCAACCATGCTTACACCTGAATTTGTGCTGCAGATTACTGAAATGACAGATGACCTGTCAGCTTATGGGTCAAGAATGGTACTTCAGGGACCAACCTCTTTAAAACATAACAGTCTGTTGAGAAACCTATTTGAAAGTTAAATCTGGTGTGTGTGTGTGTGTGTGTGTGTGTGTGTGTGTGTGTGTGTGTGTGTGTGTGTGTGCAGGCGCGCATGCACAAGGGAGTAAAACAATGCCCCTAATCACACACACCCTCACTCCCTTATTGTTTATGCTGTCTACAGGAGTGCACAAACACAGACTAAGTGACATTCTTGGTTTCTGTGTAAAATAAGTATTTTCTTTAGTCTGACATTTTGAGATGTTAGAATTGGAATAAATAAGTAGATGGAAAACATTATCTCAGGAATTTTATTAAGCTATGTCACATTTCTTACTGATATTGTCTGTTATAGCCACATTTTGTGTAGTATCAGAGATGATACGTCTACATTGTAGGGAATTGTTCCTTGAACCGTCAAGGTGGAGTCTAGTGTGTGCTTCTAGTTACAGTAAATGCCTTTTTGAGTCTTTTGTGGTGGCAATTCATATTGTATAAATGAGATAACTAGTCATGTATCCAATGAGAAAGCCATATAGGGCCGTCTAAAATCATTCAGTTGTGTAAGTAGGCTGGTAACTTCTCCTCGTTTTGTTATGAGGGATCTTATCATTTATGTTTTCCAGTATCTATAAGTAATCATCTCCACTTGTGCAATTAATTACAAGAGCATACGGTGTCCTTGCACCCTGTATACTCACAGGGTTCTAGTTCTCATTTATTGTGTATGCCGTTCATATAGCTGTTTTTCTCTTTGTCGAATTGTTGAAATGTGTATGTGGTCATGGTATCCTGAGTACTGAACGCATCCAAAACTGCTCCCAGAAATTGCCAAAATAAAAAGCATAGATCTATAAAAGTCGAAATGCATATGTAGATGCGAGCTCAGCTCCTGTTTATCACCGTATTGCTGCTTACAACTAATGATTCATATTTGTGGGGAAGTATTTTGTTATTTTTTTTTTCTTCTTTTTAATGTCAACATAATGCATTTATAGAACGTTCATTTTGGTCTACTCTGCAGCTGACCAGCACGTAGTACCTTATCTCATTTGCCATGTGGAATTTTATTATGGATTAGCACCTGTATAACTCAGATGGTTAAGGCTGTGAACTACTAATGGATTTTATCCTGTAATCCAGAATTTGATCTGCTACACTTATATTATGCGATTCTGAGTCAGTCATTTACCTTTTCACTGAAGAAGGCATTTCGCCGAAACCGGTTTGGATTTTTTGAAGAATCATTGGACATTTGTATGTCCTGTTTGGAGATTTATCTGTGTATATTTCCCAGTAAAATATTGGACTGTCTATGCTGGCCTCTAGTGTTTTTTACGTTTTGGTTTGGCCGAGCATGCCGTACTGGCGAGGCGTGGTGTTTGGTTTCAGTCATTTAACAAACCAGTATTCCATACCCATGTAGCAAACTAAATTTAGTGTTCTTGCATTTAGAAAATGGGAAGGCGTTTTCATTTTAAAGCCCTTTTGTTACTTAAGTGTGTTGATAAGAATGTTAGCTTATAAACTGTTGCAACACATGGCAATTTTTCACTGTTACAAAGGTTTGCAAGAACATTTGTCACAATCCAAGAATGCAAAGAATGTAAGAGCCTGTACTGTTCAAAATTCTCAATGTTTTTGATACCATCTAGTGGCTAGAAAATTTCATTCAGCTTTAAAGACGATTTCAGACACTGGCTGCTGTAGTAGTGCAGACATTTTCTCCTCGGCGCATCTCAGGAACCATACTATTTATATTCTGTGGCCAGGGTTAGCAATTTCAAACACTTTTGTGAAATTTCACTTTCTTAGGTGAAACATTTAGAAAATGAGCATACAACAAATGCTTCCAAGTCCCGCTTCTTAATTATGTTTTACTAGAAAGAAGGCTGCGGGGAAAGAAAGTGGCGGGTCTGACCTGTTCATGTATCTCACTGACAAACACAGTTATGGATTCCATTTGGTAAGATGTGATGATGCAGGTAATAATCTGCAGCACTGAGAGGGTAGTGTACCTTGTGTTATTAATTTAGTAGACACAATGCTACATGCTGGTGGTGTTCTTGCATTTTTTCTTACTGGTCTTCACCATATCTTACCAAAATCTTATCAGAAGAAAAGGTAGTTTTGATTTTGATTGCCATGGGCATTTTTACACGAGCAGTTGCAGCATGCAAGTATCAGTAGGACTTGTGTGCCTCTTGATTCTGTTATCCTTTGAAGCTCCTTTTACTCATCACTGGCCATTCGTAGTCCTTCAGTCCCCTACTTCTTTTACAGTTCCCTGTGTCTGTTCTTTACAGATATAAAACAATGTGTAATTTCTTAATCTGGTATCTAAAGTTACATTGTCCATTTTTATGTTTTGACCTCTGACTCACATTGGTGCCATCCTTTTTGACAAATTGACTTCAGCCTGAATAATGTTAAAGAATTATGGAGTTCTGAGATTAGGTTTTTGTTCCCTAATTTCCTCCAGGTCATAAATATTTATATTCTCTCACACTGTAGTGATTGATGTCTATTCTGTGTCAGAGTGTGGCATTGTGGTTTAATGGTAAAGACTGTGGCACAGCCCTGGACAGGCCTTTTTGTGAATGTAGCACAGGCCTAGCAAGGCTAGGGGGTGTGATTGTCAAATGCCCATGGTGCATTAGTGCAGAGTTAGAGGATGTGATTGTCAAATGCCCATGGTGTAGTAGTGCAGGGTTATGAAGTGTAATTGTCAAATGACCGTGGTGCAGTAGTGCTGGGTTAAAGGGTGTGATTGTCAAATGCCCATGGTGCAGCAGTGCAGGGTTAGGTGATGTGATTGTCAAATGCCCATGTTGCAGTAGTGCAAGGTTAGGCAATGTGATTGTCAAATGCCCATGATTGCAGTAGTGCAGGGTTAGGCAGTGTGATTGTCAAATGCCCATGGTGTAGTAGTGCAGGGTTAGGCGATGTGATTGTCAAATGCCCATGGTGTAGTAGTGCAGGGTTATGAGGTGTAATTATCAAATGCCCATAGTGCAGTAGTGCAGAGTTAGGAGGTGTGATTATCAAATGCCCACAGTGCAGTAGCGCAGGGTTAGGGGGTGTGATTGTCAAATACCCATGGTGCAGTAGTGCAGAGTTAGGAGTGCGATTATCAAATGCCCATGGTGCAGTAGTGCAGGGTCAGGGGTGTGACTGTCAAATTCCCATGGTGCAGTAGCACAGGGATACGGGGTGTGATTGTCAGATGCCTATGGTGCAGTACCGCAGGGTTAGAGGGTGAGATTATTAAATGCCCATAGTGCAGTAGTGTAGGGTTAGTGGCTTTGATTGTCAAATGCCCACAGAGATAGGGGGCGTGATTGTCAGATGCCCATGGTGCAGTAGTGCAGGGTTAGGGGTGGGATTGTCAAATGCCCATAGAGTAGTAGCAAAGGCTTAAGGGGTGTGCTTCGATTGTGTAGTAGTGCAGAGGAGGATGTGATTGTCAAATGCCCATGGTGCAGCAGTGGTAGTGCAGTGTTAGGTGGTGTGGTTGTCAAATGCCTATGTTGTAGTAGTGCTGGGTTATGAGGTGTAATTGTCAAACTGCCATGGTGCAGTAGTGCAGGGTTAGAGGGTGTGATTGTCAAATGCCCATGGTGTAGTAGTGCAGGGTTATGAGGTGTAATTTGTCAGATGCCCATAGTTCAGTAGTGTAGGATTAGGAGGTGTAATTATCAAATGCCCATGGTGCAGTAGTGGAGGGTTAGGTGATGTGGTTGTCAGATACCTGTGGTGTAGTAGTGCAGGGTTAAGAGGTGTAATTGTCAAATGCTTATGGTGCAGTAGTGCAGGGTTAGAGGGTATGATTGTCGAATGCCCATGGTTCAGTAATGCGGGGTTAGGAGGTGTGATTATCAAATGCCTGTGGTGCAGTAGTGCAGGGTCAGGGGTGTGATTGTCAAATTGTCCATGGTGCAGTAGCATAGAGATAGGGGTGTGTGATTGTCAGATGTCCACACTGCAGTAGCACAGGGTTAGAATGCCCATGGTGCAGTAATGTAGGGTTAGGAGCTCTGATTGTCAAATGCCCACAGTGCAGTAGCACAGGGTAGGGAGCGTGATTGTCAGATGCCCACGGTGCAGTAGCGTAGGGATAGGGGACGTGGTTGTCAGATACCCATGGTGCAGTAGTGCAGGGTTAGGGGGTGTGATTGTGAAATGCCCATGGTGCAGTAGGTCAGTACTAACATTCAGGATGAATATTGATACCGTATTTTTGGTCATGATTGAAGCACTTAGTTGTGTGGCATTTCCATTGCAGCAAGCCGCTTGTTACATCTGTAGCAAGTGTTTTTCCTTCAACACAAGATCGAGGAACTGCGCAGTGTGCCAAATTAGCTCGCTACAGTTCTGGTATGTAGCATTCTTTTCCCATGTACCACACGCTAAATTAAATGTGATCTTTTCAACTCTTTTTTTAACTGCTTGTCTTGTTTCATTCTGTTTTATTACATTTCCCATAATCTTTAAGATGTTTGTTTTAGTACAGTGATAAAGTGCTTTCCTTCAGATAACTCGCTCAGTTACTTTAGCTTTTGTAGGTTATCCATCTTGAAAACACTGAGGAATTGCTCAGTTTCCTTCTGCATTGTTAGGATAAACAGTTATTTTTGTCATACATTACGTGTTTATGTATAAACTATAAAAGTTTAACTGTAAAACTATATAAGTTCTGCTGTTACTAGTTTAATTATACATTGTGCTGTTTGTTCTGTTTTCAGTAACATTAATTCCTTTTTGATTTGATCACTAGAATTGTCACTGTTCTTAATGTGTTTTAAGTGCAAACCTCGCCATCTACATCATTGATGTTAGGTGATCATCCTAGTAGTTACCTACCAACCCACTGCAATTGTTTTGGTATTTTTCTCTTGTTTACTATTAGTTCTGCATGTGTAGCTCAGAATAGAATCAGCAGTTTGGAACTGGCTGCTCCATTTTTCTTTCCTGTAGTTTCATACATTTCATTACATAATTTCTGCTGACATATCACCAGTCATTATTTCACAAAAAAAAAAAAAAAAAAAAAAGCAGTACTGTTTGTTTTGAAATCCAGACTCAGAATTCATTCTTCTGGCGTTAATGTCCAAGCTCTAAATGGACGCCTATTGACTGTGTCCACAGTCTTGCGTAACTGAGAGTGATAGGAGATGTTATGGTGTCACCTAGAAAGACATTTGAGAGTGCCATGCCTAGCTGTTGAAAAACTGAAAGCTTGCTGTACACTCATATTTTGACCTTGAAAGAATTAAGGACTCCTGGGACAAGGAACAATGTATTTTAAAGACCAAGCTCACGAGTTGTGGAAATTTAGGTCACTGTATGCTGGCTTCTTATGAGTCACTATACATTATGAAAACTAGGAGTTGTTAAGTACAGTGAGAATACATATTTTTAGGTGAGCTTTGCCCCTGTCCCCCAAATATGGGGAGCTTCATCCTATGGTCACAGAACTGTGCATCAGTGGGCTTCTTATTCGGCGAGTTTAGTTTACATCCTTGAATGCCTGCAGTGGTTCAGCCCATGGTTCTGAGTAGTTTGTAGGTTAATATCAATGCTAGCAACATGATGATTGTCTATCTATATATCTAAATATGTGTGTGTGTGTGTGTGTGTGTGTGTGTGTGTGTGTGTGTGTGTGTGTATATATATATATATATATATATATATATATATATGTATGTGTGAGATGAAATGGTAGATATGTAAACTGGTTTTAGAAGGGGTCAGAAGCAAAGTTTGTAAAAATGTATTTCAAACTTCTGTTTTGTTATGTTGAGTTTACTAAATTCAGTATCATTCATGATTCACAGGGTTTTTCTTATGTCTGCATATATATACCAGGAATGGTTTAACATTTTGCACAATATGTAACAAAACTGTTTCCAGATATTCTGTACACAATGTATCCTTGAACATCTTAGTTTTTTTTTTTTTTTTTTTTTTTTTAGTAGTCATATGTATTCAAGCCTTTTTTTCTTTTTTGCTTTGCAGAAACATTTTTTTAGTAGTCAAGGAATCTGCTGTATGGTGTGTTTGCTGTCTACCTATATATTTGCAACATAGTCCTTCAGCCTGCATTTGCCTACTGTATGACCTTGCACAAGTCACTTAGCCAGACAGTATTTGGGGGCAACCGGGAATTTGGGCAAAGCTCTTCAGTAGTTCCCTGGATTGCAATCCTAGTAACTACCTATGAAACCTATACCTTCTGTCTTTTTTGCAGCCCATACTTTTTGGAATAATGTCCTATTACTGTGCTGTTCTCTTGCTTACTTGATTAAATGCTATTCCCATCTCTTTAGTTTACCAGTCTTCTATATTCTACTATAGTACTTTGACTACTGAAACAATACTTAATGCATTTTCAAATTGATTTAATTTGTTTATCTATTTTTCTATCATTTGTTGACTGGGCTAGTCCCATTAGGTGAGCGGCCTTTTTTCAGGGGAGAATTAAGATGATGTTTATACTACTAGGGGAACGTTACTACAGATGCTTGTGTACTGTTAGCTCTTGATTCACTTGCTTTTTGTTGTTTTCAGGTGTCCAACTCTCAGTAGCTGAATCCTACTACACTCATACTTACACCTGCCTAGAACCCGAAATTTTAACCCTTAAAATCCTGTGTACTCCCTACTCCTAATCCCAAACCTTGTTCCCTAAACCTTAAACTCAGTTGCTTCCTAACCATAATCTTAAACTGTGTCTCCTAAACCTAATCCTAAACTGTGCTCCCTAAATCTAAAACTAACCCTTATCCCAAGTTCTGCTTCTTAAACCTAAAACTCCTACTTCCTTCCAAAATCTAACTCCAGTCATGCTCCTTAAACCTGAAATGCCCAGTCACTCTCAAACCCTAATCCCAAACCCTACTTCTTAAACCTATCTCTAATCCCAGACATTGCTCCCAACTTTAACTCTAAACCTCCTGGTCATCCCCTAACTAGAAATGTCAATTCCCATTTACTCTGTTTGCCTGAATTACTTAGATTGCTCAAACTACAATACCTGTTTGAGTGGAAACCCATGTGAACTACCTGGAAAACTAGTAGTGTGCTTTGAGACTGTGGAAGCAGAAAGAAGAAAACCCTTGGATAATAAGTTGCATCCATGTGTGTGTTGTTTATTTACTTACTTTTGTCGATTGGGTTAGGCATTCTAGGTTTATAACCTACTTTCTTGAGACCCCCAGGTTAGTATTTGTACATGTGGAGGAAATGCATCCAATGCAGTGGTGAAATTCCCTTCCTTTCCTGTTTTAACTTTCTAATAGGATCTTTAACAGTGACCTGAGTTACACTTGACACAGGTGGAACAGACCTGGGTTTAACATCTTTTCTTAGGGCTGGCACCTCGGGAGCTAATGCTGCACTACAGCGCCATTACTGGAAAATGAATCCAGGCCTCTACTGTAGGAGTAGAGCCCACAGTGTCTCTTAATCTTCCCAATGTCACAGATTATTGGGGAATCTTCACACGATTCAGCAGGGGTTAAGAAGCTCGTCAAAAATTTTCAGTCCCACCAATAGAAAAGAATGGGGCTGTCTAACTTTCTAGTATTATTAACAATAAAAACAATGCTTTTCTTTCACAGTAGTCCACCAAGGCCTTTATTTATTTTTTTTTTGGATCAGATGCAGAGTACCCAAATGTTTCATATTCTTTCTTTTTTTATTATTTCCTTCTCAGGTTAATAGGAGTGATGAAATTTTCAAACCTTGTAAAATTAAAGGTGTAACTTAGTGCAAGTTCAAGCACCTTAAAATGATTTAACAGCTTTAATTAGCCGTCCAACTTCAGTGAAAATAGTAGCATTAGTAAAAACAATGGTTGTGGTTCATTAGTTGTGAAACTTATAATAGGTGCTGCTTTAGAGATGGCTGAGATAAACCAAGCTGTGGCTGTCTAAAAACCGTATGTACTTGAAGAAGAATGTTCACTTTTCAGAATGTATGCCAGCTAGGTTAGTCATTTCATATCTAAGATACTGCACTTATTTCCTTCTGTGTTACAAATTAAATGTGCTTCCGTTGTTCTCCTATTTTAATGAATTTGGAGGTAACAGTCTTTTGGTGCACATGTACACCTGTACACTGACTTCTTTTAGCTTATACCATCTCGACAGTGCTTTACATTTCTGTTTTTGACCTAACTCAGTTGTCTCTCTTTTTCATGCTATAGTTCAGTGTTGGTTACGGAAATAGAGCCTTCTTTTAGGAATATGACATCATAACTGCACAACTTGAAATTTGCCTAATTGTATTTGTTAGGCTGTCCATTTAGCACTGTGCAGCCAAATGCTACTGCTGATATCCAGTACTTAATGAATCCCATTAGGGTGTTTTCTTGTTAGGAATGGGCTACATAATACTTCAGGAAGATAGTGTCATGCATTGGTATTTAGGTCAATTACTTAGAGTACTGTGACATTTTTGTATGTGTTCACAGTATATGTAGGTCAGTGAAGCTGTGACAGCAGGTTGTATGTATTACCATCAGAATGAAAATAAGGTTAATTTCAGTCAGCATTGTATTTTGTCTGAGAAAAAATATCATTGGTCATTAATAGCAGCACTAGGTTGTGTTATTCTTCTGTGGAAATGGTGACTAAACTATTACAATGTAAATTTACTTTGAGAAGATACTAGGATTAACAGGCATTTGTAGATCTTTGACATTTTGCTAAATTACTGCATCTTCTGAAGTACAAAATGCATATAAAATAGTAATACACTTTAAAACATAAAAAAACACACTCGGACAAGATGAGATATATTTATTTTAATAAATCCAATCAGACTCACATCACGTATCCCCATAAGCTTTACCTGTATGTTTATGCTTCTTTATTAATCATAATCGGCATAGCCATTGCATAATTAGCTGCCTTCCACTCCTTCTGATTGGTCAATAAAATGCAGTTATGCAGATAATATTGACATATGAAATAAAAAAAAACTGTATCTCTAGAGTATCATAAGGTGCCTCTTTCAGCTACATACAGTAAGGGAATTATGCCACTTCCTTGGTGGTCAGGTGTTCCAGTAGATGCACTTTACCGAAAGCCTGTTTGTCAAGAGAAGTTACTGCTTTCAGAGGTTTGACCTTTCCCAGGGGTATAGGTTAACCTCATTGTTTGTAATATTATGTTTGTGGGTGGTGGGGAGCAATGGGTCTGTATGGAAATTGTGAGGCGGCTTGTACCACATAAAAAAGTCTGCCTCAGAAAATGCACTGATTGATATTGCTTTTCAAGGAACTGGCCATGGACAAACTGATGTGGAGCCATTGGCCAAATTCTTTATCCATATTAGTATGGACAGGGTTCCCTTACATCATCAGACTAACCTTCACACCACTTACTGATTGTGCATCACTTTGGATCTCCCTGAGTCACCTCATTGCTAAGTGCCAGTATGTATACCAAGATGGAAAACCTACCTGCCAGAAGCCAAGGTACTACTAACCCGCACTTCAGCTGTGCACATAGTGTAGCATAAGGTAATGTTGAAACATTTGACATGTTTTACGGAGTACATTTAGTTAAGATTTATAGTTGGTCATTTTGGCTCTGCACACAATGTGGAATAAGGTAAAGTTGAAATAATTAGAATTGTTAATCTGAAATAGTGAGAAGACAGTGGGCAGTGCTGGGATATATCCACAGGGGGATAGATTCAAGAAGCAATGTTTCCACTCTCCATAGCCATATTCAGACCAAATGTTGATTACCACACACACAAGAATCATTGGAGTACTGAAAGGAATTCAGAGGAAAACTACAAGAATAAGATGTGCCATGGAAAGGAAGGAATGACTAGAGGCCTTTTCACTTCATATCACAAAAAGAGATAGGGAGACATCTTGCTGGTGCACAGGATCATGCCAGGGATGCATCAAGGGGTCATTTTGGAAAGTGGTACAGACGGTAAGGGCTAACTGTTTTCTGTCTATCTGAACGTGCATTGTAACAGAGAGCAGCTATGCACCCATGAAATGGATTGCTGGAATTGGTGATGAAGAGAAAAGCCACATACACATTTAAACCATCAAGGGATATACACATTTAAACCATCAAGGGATATACACATTTAGACTACCAAGGGATATTTGGAAAAAGGGTAAAGGAGAAGGTAGAGATTGAGGGGAGTAAGAATGTTAAATACACTTAAAAATAATAGATAGGATACGCTGACCATCTCCCTTTGCCATTGGCCAAATGTAATGTGTAGGTGTGTGTGGAGGCATCCAAGGACATCAGTAGTAACAAGGTTTGAGTGGTGGTCAGCATACTGGAGGGCTGACCTGTGAAGAGGGAGGAAATAAGTAAACACGATATATATCTATTTAGTAAGTGAAGTGGTTAAAGTCCCTTTTCAGACTTTAGCAAAAAAAAAAAAAATAGACAAACAGTACATTCAGTCTGTTGCTACATTTATTCCATAAACATTCAAAATTGCAGTGAGCTGTGGAAGAAAACTGAAAATAATATTCAGTAAACTGTAAATCTATTGGATCAAAAAAGTGAAAGGACTGATTAGGGCATTATTTAAATTGAGTCAGTCCAAGCAGTTTATACTATGCCTTTAGTGTAATATAAAATTTAATGAATTTGAAGCCCTGCTCTCCCTTCTTCAGAAGCAGGAGGTGGGTTACCCTATTTCATATGCAAATGTATTCTGATGAGAACAAGACACCCAGTATCAGGAACTGTTTTGAGGTGCCAAACCTCTGGGTGGGTATCACAGCAAGACACACTCCCAAAACTGTCAGTTGCATGCTCTGTGTTGGGGTAGACAAGGAAATTAGCTTGCAGGAAAACAAGTTTTAAAAGATTCACCACTTTTTGATGGTGACAGCAAAACCTGTTTTTCAGCCCTTAAGCATGAAGGAAAATGTGTGGACAAAAAATTATTGGGTCGTTCTGGCTGTAGCTTTCGAGCAGTGACAAGGTTTATAAATAAATAAATAAATAAAAACATACAAATTTAACATGACAGTGAAAAAGTTAAGAATTTGCGTGCTAAGTTCCAGAAATAGCACAATTTGTAATATCAGGATAAGTGAGTCACAGCAAAAGAGCGCCTTATTCTTGAGTTAGCCAATGACTTGTATAAGTAAGGGATGAAGTAAAGCACGTCTAAGTGAAAAACTATTCACTGGGACAGTACCATTGTACTGTGAAGGGAGAGATTCTGAAGAAAGAAAGATATTGTTTTATATGCTTAAATCAGTCCAAAAGCAATTATCTCACAGTGGAGAAACAGTAGAGGAGTTTATGAATATATAAAATTCTAAGGTGGTAAAAGGAAATGATTCTTAATGAAAATGTGACATGTTCTACACGAATAGCCAGTGGTGTGTGGGGTTGGCATCTGTAATTAGATTGGGGGTCTGAGTAGTAAGAAAGGGCTTGGGGTTACAGGTGTAGCATTTCACATATTTCAGCAAACTGCAACTGCCACATTGCATTTTTGCATTGTGTCATAGATGTTTTGATGAGTTTTGTGCCTTGTCAGTCAAGCAACTCTGAGGATGGGCTTTCTTTTTGTGTCAGTAGCAATATTAGTACAGACTTGCTGCCTACCTACAGATAGCTGATATAGAGGAAGTAAGCCGCTGTCCTAAGAAGACTACTCCACACTTTGCTAATTAACAAGGCAATTAATAGATAAAATATTACCATGTCTAGCTTATGAGGTAATGCAATTGTTTCCTGCATATTATAAGCAGGAAAGAAATGTTTGTATTGCAGTTAATTGGATACCTGACAGATCACTGCTTCATTTACTGATGTTTCACTCTTCTGAAGAAAAGTTCTCGTAAAGCTGTTTTGAAAGTTGCTGCAGAATAAGGATTCAAAGTAATCTGCACCCATGAGTTCACAGCTAGGGGGTATAATGCAGTTGTGTTTTATTTGACAACCTACTGCAGTGCTAAGAAGGCTATTCTAAAACATTCAATTGTGTTAACGTGTGCTTACTGAAGCAGGGTATACCAGTTTTTTTCACTTATTCTGATTTGGATGGTAAAAGCATTCAGCCAACAAAATGTTTTTATAACAACTATTTGTTGTATGATCACAAGAGACGTGTCTCAGTGCAGCATGTGCATGAATGGTGCTTGGGGAAAGTTCATTCCCACTTCCAAACCTGTTCAGATTATCTTGCTCTGACACCTACTGGTAAACGCACAGTCATGAAAGGAGTTCCAGATTAAATCGTCATAATAACAGACAGTGTTCTACAGAAAAAAAGTTCCCGGATTTGTGATGCATGTAGAATAGCTGTCAGCCCCCCCCCCACCCCATTCTTTAAATGGCAATTGTAGTTGTAAAGTTAGCTAGCTAATATTAACTCAGGAAAAAGTGCTGCTGTGACCCTGCCAGATGAAGGTCTTAGTTTGTCTTCTTTGTGTAATATGACCAGGTGTAATATATTCATGAATACTTCAGGTATTAGCAGCGGTATCATATCACAAGTGGAAATGGACAGTCTCTATTGGCTGTATATTTGGTTAACCTTCCTTATCGTCCAGCAAAGTCTTTGTTTCTGCGTGTTAGCAGGGCTTAACATGCTTGTTGACTTTCCTGCCATCTTTCATGTAAGGATTCTTAGCTGTCACCATCCTTTGTAGCTTCATTCTTCCCCAGGTCTTTTATTTCTTTTAAGTCACTCATCCCCAAGTCATTGCAAGCTGCATCCGCTTCTGTTGGGCTACTAAGAGAACCAGTGTGTCTGCAGACATGCCAGTGCATTTGTCTTCAGGACTAAAAATGGTGTTGCTTTAACAGCACACGGGTAAATTTGGAATTCTCTTCAGTCCTCAGAATAACAAAAATGAAATGTGAGAATATGGGGAATAAACAAGATCAAGGTTGTGCTACCTCAAGAGTGTTCCATTATTCTGAAGTACAGTGGTTTTGGAGTTGGTTTATTGTTTACAACAGACTGTTTAGATCCATGTTTTCTTACATGACTGATCATGCATTCATCATCACCACTTGGACAAAAAAATAACTCCTGTAACTCCTTTGTATTTCTCCTGAGCCTTCCATTCACTTATATTCGAATGTTGCCTTCTTCTTTTGCAAGCTTCTAACACCTTTTCCATTTCCTTCATTTATAAGAAATCTGTATATTAAAGTAATTCAGTGATAAACAACAAGCAGGTGCTCATGTTTGTTGTGGTAACCACACACAGCATACACCACAGTGTTTTTGCTCCTTTAAAAATAATTCTCTTAACCTTAATGATAACTATCAATAGTTTTCACTGCTCAGCATTTTAAACTGCAGTCTTCTGATATAACCTCGGATCACTATGTACAAAGATGAAAAATGTCATGCAAGGAGGAACATTATTCATCCTACTAATCAAAGATAAACAAGTAAAGGTAATCAGTTGACTTGGAAGGTCTTTATGGTTAAATGATTACTTTCAAGTGTTTCCTTTATGGACTTCACTACATTTAAAACAGGAAATGTTTTTCCATCCCTGTTCATTTCAGTTTAGCGCACACTTCTGCTTGGTTTTATTTGCATTTCATTACATGCTGGAGTGTAGCGGTATGACATAAGATGGGGAAGTATTTGGATTTAACAACACTGTAAAACTACACTGCCAATCATGAGTGGATAGGTGATCCGCTGTGGTGACCCTAACCAGGAAATGCAGAAAAAAGAAGTTGCAGTTTCTTGTGCTTATAATATTATGTCAAATAAGTATTAAGACTTATAAAAGCTTTTGCATGGACTACACCTCTGTGCAGCCCATTGGGGTGGCTGCACCCATGATACACCTGCTAAGTAAATATACAGACTTCAAGATCACACTGATTCAGAGATAGAAGTGATCAATACCTGATTTTTCAGCAGTGTTAAATCCAACATAGTGTGAATGTTAAATCCAACATAGTGTGATGTCAGAATTAACATATTTAATTACTAGATGTGTGTGGGGGGTTAATTTTCCACATGGGGGGATGCAGTGGGACAAGGACCCTTCAAAAACAAACCATATTAGTGCATTTGTGACGACACCAACTTCACTTTATCTGAGTGTATTTTCTCATTATGCTGTACATTTACAATTTTTTTCATTGATTTTGGCCGTTCTGGTGTTTGCCTCAGTAATTTTCTGTGCTTTAATTTGGTGAAATTGGGATACAACAAAGTACAAAGTCTGAATCCTTGATGTGACTCCATGTTGCAGCTGTGTGACTCAATTTTCTGAGTCAAACAATTGTAAAAAAAAAAAAAGTTTGATTTTTAAATTTAAGTAGATCATTATAAAGCCTGCTGTTACATTTTTCAAAGATTTTGCAAGGACGGTGAAGCCCCAGCACAGCCCTGATGTGGAGGACTGTCCTCCTTCCCCCCAACACACACCCACGCCCACACACACTCTCCTGCAGGCTGTATATACCAACTGTGGGATGATCGTACCTCATTGTTGGGGGGTGTACCTGAGGTACCACATCCTTGGACTTAAAATATATTTCCCCACATTTGATGTAATAGCTTCATAATTCCAAGGATGACATTAAATGTTCTTGGAACTGACACTGGGAGTACTTTGACATAGTAAGTGCATTGCTTTATACTGCTTCAGTGGGCAGCTAACAGAAATTATACAATGACTTCCCATTAATATCAAAAATGTGCATACTGATTGGTCAGCCCAAACAGCATGCCCATTATAAATTGAGGATATACCAACAGAAAAAGTCCTGCCGCTGAAGTACCATTGAGCAGTCAGACGTTTCTGTTGATGTATGCTATGGAGTACAGACCAAGTACAAGAAAAATCAGGTATGTTTTGCAAAACTGAAGAAACAGAAACATTTCTGATATTTCTTGTACTTCTGCACTGTCTCAGCAGACTGTCATACCTCTGAACTGTCTGGATTTTCAGAGAGTGTCCATAGTTTTGCCTCATACTAACAAAAAAAAAAAAAAAAAAAAAAAACAATTGAGGTTCTTTCTTCTCCTTTACTTCTGTTGAACAGCACTGGTGTATTGTGCAGGAGTGGGAATGTAAGTTTCATATGCATTCGCAATACATCAGAGAATGTGGAAGAACAGGGGAACAAGGTGGAGAAACACTAAAGCAGCAATTTCTTTCTGAAATATGTCAATGTATAATAGCAGTAACCCACACCTAGATGTGGGTAATGCCAGATTTATCCACTATTGTTTTTGTTTGATCACTCGGGCTTCGCCCTCATGATCAAACTGTACCAGCCATGGAGAAATCCAGAAAATACCCACATCCAGGAGTGGGTTATTGTCTGAATGTTTTCTTTTGAAAGTAATTTCTGTAGCATTCATAGGAATTGATCATTTAGCAGGACATGAAATTATTAATTTATGCAGAGAAAGTCAAGTTCATATACACCTTTATAAACCTTTTGATTATGAATTCTAAAACATGACATATGCTAATGTTTCACAGAAATTGACAGACGATTTTTAGTAGCAGTAAATGGAAGCAACTATAACCCAAATGAAAGGTCAAGCCCATGTTTGTGCTTGTTTCCTGCTTTTCCTGTAACTAGTCTAGTCCAGATACAGATTTGCTGTATCCAGGACTGTTTGTAACCTTCTGAGCAGTGCCAAATTCTGCTCTTCAATTCTTCCCTTAGATCTACTGTTTTCTCCTCTCCTGCACGTTTACTAGCTTATTTATCTAGCACTTTAGCAGACTTAAAGTAAAAATAAATTTTATTTCACCAACTACTTAAAAACAACCACTAGTACTTGAAATTACAGTCAAAATCCAAGCGCTTTCATCTCTATTTAGAGACTGTATCAAAGTGAAAAGCAACCAAAGAAGCACCATTTAAATAACCCACCCCTAATTAAATTCAACCAATAATATAAACCAGCTCATTTTAAGTCCACTAAAATGCTGTATAAACATATCAGAGTAGCACAAGTAAACACCTGAAAGGATATATATATATATATATATATATATATATATATATATATATATATATATATAAATAACATTTATAAATATTATATTTAATAAATATCCTACTTGCATAAATATTAAATTATTAAATCATTAAAATGTTAAAATATTAAGAAATAAAAATAAATCAGCATTCATTTAAACAATTCAGCTAATAAAACCAGTAAAATATCCACCAACTTTAGAGGTAGCCCATTACGTTTCATGGGCTTTTAATTTCAAAAAACACAAAATGGAAAAATGGTCATTTTAAGCCAGGTCATTGCATAGCATTAGTTCTTAACTGCCATGAGGCTTCCAACTTTTCCAATTGTAAAGGCCATGGGCCACCTCTCAGGTCCATATGCAAAAAATCAATAATTGTAAATTTGAAAAAATGGCCTTCAAACTCCTTACAATGTTAACCCAGCACATTATTCTCATTCCTATTTCTAATGTCTCTCAGATGTTCATAAATATGGCATCTCAATTTCCTTTCTGTCTTCCCAATATAAAAACAGGGAGATGCCATACATAGAGCAAACATACACTACTTTATCCATCTGACATGAACACCTCCCAGCCATCTGTACTGTTACCCCATTAATGTTAAATGGTGATCCCTCTAAGATATGGCAACAGTAGTTACAAGCCCCACATTTGCTCATGGATCCAACTAGTACCTTACACTGTGCTTCCAACATGTTCTAGAGACAACTACCTTTCCTGTATACAATAACAGGTCTCTCACTAATACATTGCCTTAAATCATTACAAGAGGACAAAATTACCCAGTTTTTTGTATAATATCTGCAGTTTGTTTACTATCCACATTGTATGTAGCAATGAAAGTTGATTGAAAATTACTTACATTCCTCTGTGGGTCACATATCCCATTACAATTCAGACACATATTCATCAATCGGGGATTGCTTTCACTTCCCCAGGTCCATCTATTGGCCTCCTGCCCATCCTTCTGGGAAAGGATAGCCTTAAAGTGACCCCTTTCTCTCTTGTTTATCACCTCCATCACAACCTCATTGACCAAACCAACAGGGTACCCCCTCTTCAAGAACATACTGTTCAAAAGGTCACATTAATTCAAAAATGCATCAAAGAGGGATACCATCTGGGCCGCCCTCACAAATTGACCCTTTACCTCATATTTTTTTCTGTTTAAAGGGATGGGAACTAGAAAAATACAAAAAACTATTGGAGTAAGTTTCCTTACGGAAAATTTCTGATGTAAATGTACTTGAACAATCATCCTTCATCAATTTCACATCCATATATGAGATCTCTTTCATGTTAACATTATGTGTAAACTTTTTAAAAAGGAAGTTGAACCATTAATATGAGCCAAAAAATCCATTACCATTTCCGGGGGCCAGTCCAAATAAATTAAAAATGTCATCCAAAAATCGGATGTACATTTTACAGTGGGCATAGTATGGTGAATGACCTAAAAACTTCTTCTCCCATTGTAACATAACAATATTTGCAAACAGGCTCCCACATGGTGAGCCCATGGCCACCCCTTCCATCTGGAGATAAAATTCCTTATTGAAAAAAATACAATTGTTCTTCAAAACTAAATCAAACAATTGCTCATGCACGTTAACCATTGATTGGGGAAGACCCTGTCAACCAAAAATTCACATACCCATTCATGTCCAGTGTCATGGTGAAAAGATCTTTCACATCAATTGTAATAGACCACCCAGCGTCAGAAAAATCCAAGTTATTCAACCTACTCAAAAATCCCACGAATCCCCACACATATTCACCTCATTCAAAACTAATGGTTTTAATTTGATATCCAAGAATTTAGCTAATGGATAGGTAATAGAACCCCGGCCATCCACGATAGGCCGCATAGGTGGGTTAGCAAGGCTTTTATGCATCTTAGTTTGGGTGGGGCAGACATAATTAAATTCCTCAATAGAAATGAACCCTTCAGTGAACAAATCATTCAGTTCGTTCCTAAGTTTCCTATAGGAGCCATTAAGTTCATTCAAGGAGATATTTCTATATTGCCCACAATTCACTCATTCTCCTATTATAGTCCTCCATGTTCATCACAACCATGCCACCACCTGTATCGGGTTTAATAATTTTCACATCTACATTACCCCTAAGTTTAGCCAAACACTCTAATTTATTATCATTCAAATTCAAAATAGGTCTCTGTCTACATATATTCCTTCTCAAAACTTTTTTTTTATTTTTCAAATACATTTGAGGTAAGCCGCGGTGGTGCAGTGTTAGCGTTGTCGCCTCACAGCAAGAGGTCCTCCCGTTCGATTCTCAGCTGGAGCGCCTTCTGTGTGGAGTCTGCATGTCCTCCCCATGATCGAGTGGCGTTCGAGAGACATGCATGAACGGGTGTGCCTTCATTGAAGGTTGGGTGTCGGTCTGGCACCTCGGCACTATAAAAATCGGCTGCCAATCATTAGCGGACCGGAGTTCTGCTGTGGCGACCCCTAACCAGGAAAAGCCGAAAGAAAAACAACAAAAAAACATTTTTCAAATACATTTGAATGAATTCCATAGTATTTATACATAACATCTTAAATAACTATGTACACTATTTACATTAGCCTGACACTATAACACATCTTAATTTTACAGTTACTTTATAAATATGTCCAATCCATTGTCAGAGTGTCTGATCAATTATTGTATAGTGTCAATGGCTTTGGATAAATTCTTAGTTCTTTAATTTTAATTTCCAATAATGCTGTGGTCTTCAGTAGGCTGAAGAAGACTTGCAAAGTTGGCGTTGTGTTTGTATTCTATCTTCTTGTTATACACTTCCTTGAAATTGCAAGTATAGTCCATACTAGGTACATGTTTGATCTATTCAAATGAGGACCTTCGTTCACATTTAATAATACAAGAGCTTTAGCTAAATAAAATGATTCATTAAATAAAGCTTGTAGAAAGTTATTAATACCATTCCAAAATGGCTCAATTTTAACACAGTCAAAGAAAATGTGGTTCCAGTCTGCATCGTGTACTTGCTCACATCTCCAACATATTCCTTTTATGGAAGAGCTAATTTCACTGATTCTGTCTGGGGTTAAGAATGCTCTGTGCAAGCATTTCCAATTAAAAACTTTCCAGCATTGTGTAAAGGATGTATATTTTATCGACTATAATATATTTGTTTTAATATCTTCAGTTAACTGTATTGAGTGTCCTTTTGTAATATATTTCCAATATAAGGTTTTGGGTGTTTTATAGTTTATCAATATTCTGTAAAATTTTGAAATACTGTTTCCCATGTCAAAGTCATTATATATAATTTCATATATGTATTTCGTAAACTTGGGTATTTCTTTAAATGAAGAATTGTTAATTATTCTACTTAAATCTTGTGAATATGTCCGAATACTCTTTAAAGTTAGCCTGTCCTGTTGTGGAATTTTGTATGCTGTTTTTATTACTTGCATATCTAAAACTTTTAGTTCTTTGATACATTGGAGCCAACATTGGAGCCAACAAACAAATCCTTTCTGTTCCCAGGAATTAATAATTTCTCTATATATTTTATGTGGAAAGTTCTTTGTGACTATAAATGGTGTTAAAAGATCAAACCAGATTTTTAAATCTATATTTGCATTAAATATTTTCCTAAATGAGTCAGTGTAATAATCATATGAGTTTTAGTGGGTTTCGTTATGTTATATTGCATAGTAATACACAATATATGCCATGACAAATTGTTTTTGTCTGTTATTCGAAATTTTTTTTGTAAATCAAATTCATTTATTGATATTACAGTTAGTAATTCTTTCCAGTTTGCAGAGTAATTTGGACTTAGCCAATCTGAGATTGATTTAAATATTGATGCTTTTATATATGTTTCTCTATCAGGAAAGTTTAATCCTCCCTGTTTCCATGGTCTGATATGATGTATTAAAGCTACTCTGTTTCCTTTGGGAAACCATAAAAAATTTATTAGGTATGAATTTATTTCTTTAAGTATATTCCTTTCTGGTAACAGTTGTACTGCCAAGACTATATATAGGATCTTGGGCAGTAAAACCATTTTTATTAACTGTAGTCTGTCTTCAAATGTTAATATCATTTTGTTCCATTTTTTCCACAGAGATTTTAATTGTATTGATGATAATGTTGTAGTTTTTTTAGACTAATTCATTATTATCATTGCATAACTCAATTCCTAGATATTTTAAGGTAGATTTTTGTTTCCATATGATGTTAACCCCCTTTAGTCTGCACTTTTTTTTTTTTATTTAAAAATAAAAATGTTGACTTTGATTTATTGAAATGGAGTCCTGAAGGCATGTGAAATTTGTCAATTAATATATCTAATTCTTCTAACGTCTCTTTTGTATTAGATAATGTTAGTAATATGTCATCAGCAAATAGCATTACTTTAGAATTGTATTGTTCATAAACATCTATTCCTTTGATTTTTATGTTGTTATGATTTGAATCTGCCAATATTTCAGTAGCCAGAGCAAATAGAATCGGTGACATGGGACATCCTTGTTTAGTTGTTGTGTCTTTCGGCTTTTCCCGGTTAGGGGTCGCCACAGCGAAACTCCGGTCCGCTAATGATTGGCAGTAGATTTTTAGGTGCTGAGTTGCCAGCTCTGATGCACAACCTTCAACGAAGGTACACCCATTCACGCATGTCTCCACACAGAAGCCGCTTTAGCTGAGAATCGAACAGGACAACGTCTTACTGTGAGGTGACAACGCTACGGCAACATTAGTGCTTTTTGTTATATGTATAGATTCAGAGGTAAAATAACCTAACTTGACATATGCTAAATTATTTGTGTATGTATATATATATATATATATATATATATATATATATATATATATATATATATATATGCTTTAGGAGATGAACAAAGGATGCAGGAAATTCAAATAGCATTAGGATTTTGAATAAATAGTCCCAATTTGGGGAATCATAGGCTTTCTCTCTATATCTAAGCCAGTTATGAATGTTTCTTTATTAACATAATCTGCAAGAAAAATTATCCTTTCAGTATTGTCATTTGTGTGTCTATGATGTATAAATCCAGTTTGATCATTATTTATTGTTTTGGGTAGTGGCATTTTCATTCTGTTAGTTAATATTGTCATAAATATCTTATAGTCATTATTTAATAATGATATAGGTCTATATGAGGTACAGAGGTTTGGGGATTTGTTTTCCTTTAGGATTGGTATGATTAAGGAACATCTCCAAGAGGTTGGTATTAAAGCTTGTGACTGAATTTCTAATAGTTTTATGGAAGAGGGATAGTATCTTTGAAGGAAAAAGTTTATATATTTCCATAATTATGCCATCTATACCTGGAGCTTTATTATTTTTACCCTCTTTTATTGTATCTGTAGTTTTTTGTAGGATGTATATACTTGCAGATCTAGTTTTAATTTTCCTGGTATTTTTTTATGTTAGAAGATTTTTCATCTAGATTTAATTGAGCGATATGTATATTTTCTTTTTGGAAATGTTCCATATAGTGATTTCTATAGGCATCAAGAATGTCACCTATATCCAAGACATTTTTCACTTTCTTTTCATGGCAGATACTTTTAATGTTATTAGCTTTTGATTGTATTTTGATTCTTGTGGATAAATTATGTAGATATTTGGGAGAAGTGGTCAAAGTATTAATTTTTAGTTTTTCTAAAGCTAAACTAGTTTATGTGTTAGAATTTTGTTGTATTTATTGTTTAATACTTCTTCTTTCTTTTTCCTCTCCAAATGATTTTGATTTTTTTCAGCTTTTACTGACAAAAGTTTAGATTGTAGACATAATAATTCAGAATCCCATTCTCTGATTTTTTTTATACCAAGTTAAGCTTTTACAATATATGTAAGCTTTTAATGAATCCCATATCATTATTTTATTTATCTCTGTGGTGTAGTTAATATCTAAGAAGAACTGTAATTCAGATACTAACCAGGGTGTGAACTCTTTCATTTTAGTTGTATATGCTGGAATTCTGGAGTTAAAGATTAATGGTTTGTACCCATTTTGAAGTTTTAGTATCAATTAATTGTGGTCTGAAAAGGGGCAGGGAGTGATTGAGAAGTTAATGATTTTAGAGTGTAAGTCATGGGCAGCAAATATTTTATCTATTCTAGTTTGGGTACCAAATCTGTGATCTTGATGGGAAATTAACAAAGATTTATCATCTTTAAATTTGAAAGTATCTACCAGATGAAATTATTCTGCCCACTTGTTTAAAGCTTTTGATACAACAGATGTGCAGCAGCAGTCTTTTATTTGTAGTTTCAGAAATGTCAAATATACAGTTAAAATCTTCTCTTAATATTAAGTTGCCTTTATAATTATTGGAAGTGAAATCCAAGTGTTTTTTAACTAACAGTTCCTGTTCCAATGCCTGGGAACCAGTATAAATTGGCTAGGGTCCATATTCTGTTATTATATTTAACTATTACTAATGCCATAAGGCCTTCTTTATCTTCATACTTATAAATGCTTTTTGGGTTAATCACATTTGTTTCCCATAAAGTGTTATCCCTTTTGTCTTTGTCTTATAAGTGGCTTGTGCCAATATCATATATTCCTTAGGATTCCATTTGTAATTGTCATTTGTTTTGCAATGAGTTTCTTGAAGGAAGACAATTTGTGCTTTGTTCAGTTTTAAATATTTCAGTACATTTTATCTCTTGCTAGGATTGTTTAAGCCATTGGTATTTAAAGTTATAAAGTGAAATCCATCTTGGGTTATTTAGACTATGTATTTATTTTATTGTGACTATTAAACATTTTCCTTTGATAACTCTAAAGTATATGTTTGAGCTTTTTTATTGTCAATTTAATACTATTTATTCAGAATGTGATTGTTACATTCTGTGACATTTCAAGTTCAGGCTACTATTGTTTCTCTTGAACAACTTTGTCAATTTGATGTTGTGTATAAAACATTAGTTACCTTGGTAACAGCTTAAGTATTATATGTGGTCAAGATATGTTACAAAAACTGCAATTCAAGTTAAAGCAATTACATGACTTGTTATGCATATTTACTTATATAAGAAAATCATCATGCTTCCCCTTGATGTTCAATGTAGTGTATGTCATTTACAACAAGTTAAGACAGTAGTGTTATTATACACAAGCCCATGTTATTAAATCCTGTCTTTAATATCTAAATTCACCAGACTGCTTCATCTTATATGACGATTATATATTTTATGTCTAGATTTATTAAAATCATACATTACATAACTGTTGGACGTGTTTTTTTTTTTTTTTTTTTTTTTTTTTGGCTGTTGCTTAGTTATTTGAGAGACCACAAGCTGTAATGCTTGTTCTTATTATTAGCTCCTTCTAAGCATGTTTATACAGTCCATAGACTTTAAATTATGAGACCCTTTTAGTTTCTTATTTGTTATAAGTATATTTCCATCCTTACATACACACATATCAGTACTTCAAGCACGGGCAACAATGCCCATCCAGTTTTTCCAGAATACCATTCACTAGTTCATGTGGTGTGTTTCCAGGCTGTTCTTAAAATATCCAAACCAATATTTATCCTGTTCCATTTTACCAGCTTGTTCCATGCAATGGCCACTGTGCCAGTGAACCACTCAACACACCTTCCATTCCCACCGATATTTCCATGAAGAAAATCTGATGACTCTGTAGCACTTCCTGGCAACCCCAAACACCCCAAGAATCAGCTATACTCATATTCCAAACACGTCTGAGCAAGCTCACCTCCCAGACCACTGCAAAGGGTACTGCACAAGACCAAGTGCTCCAAGCCTTTCGCAATAACTCAGACTTCCACTCTTATGTAAGCCCTTAATGTGTTTGGACCAAAATATATTTTAAATATAAATTGCGCTTAATTTTTTTTTTTATCAAGAATCAACTTACTGAGCTAAACGAAGTGTTGGGAGACCATCAATATGTGTACATGTGGTTTAAAACATCCCCTTTATTATATGTATATTTTTTTAAACAAAAAACTTCATTGCCGAGAATCATCTCGGAGGCTCCTCAGAGCGGTTAAGCATCATTGTCACTCTGTCTCTGTTACCATAACAACCTGGGAGTGTCTGTTTCTGTTAATGTGTCTGTGTACTGCATACCAGTGGCTCGTGATGCGCCTGAAACAAAGCTTCACTTCACAACAACTTCAAGCCTTAATTCCCTCCCTTTCAGCAAGGCAGCAGCCAGGAAAAGAACGGAGAGCAAACAGATAAAAAAAAAAAACTCCCAAGAAGCCGCCACAACAAGATATAACATATTCTTCCAGCCTTCCCAACTCTCACTCAGCAGATATATAAACAAACTATTCTCTTCCAAAATATCCCAAATCACAGTTTTATTTCTTGCCGTGCGGTGCCCGAAGCAGAAGCAGTTCGCAAGTGCCGGTAGGCCGACTCCTGAAATTTTCATTTTCAAGTTTCAGAACCTTCAACTTAAAGCTAAGTACCCTGTTGGGGAAACTTTTTCTTGCTCCTTACTGATGTCAGTAAAGGTTAATAATTGCATTACTTGTGGAAAGCAAATACCTCATGAAGATTTTCATTTGTACTGCATTCCTTGCCTAGGCCCTGACCACGACGTACCTTGCTGTCGGTTTTGTGCTGTATTTAATCAGCACACTATCCGTCGTTGGTACATTTTTGCCTCTAAATATTTCGGTTCTCAGGTTAATTATGCAGAAATGACGTCTGTTAGCCATCCGACTACCAGAATTCAGAAAAAATGCTAAGAAAAAGACAGAGACAGGCCATTGAGGTCCAAAACTGCTGACAACACTTCTCCTAAGCCAGTCGCCAGTTCGCCGGTACTCATTGAGGAGCTTTCGCAGCCCCTGATACCCGCGGGCTACTTCTGACTCGCCGGCCTCTACTGAGACCCATTCGGAGTCCGGTATGCTGCAAGACACTTCACCTATGGAACCCGCGGATGTCTCTACCTTGGATGGGTCCAGAGCTGCTGTGCAGGCACCGGCTTCTGAGGGTGTATTCAGGCCTACAGACTTGCATATTAAATCGACTCCACCTTCTATTCTAAGGCCTAAATCTTGATCTAGGTCTAAAAAACCGACGCCCAGGCCACATGTTCAGGCCCCTATGCCTAAAAAACAAATGATCAAAATGGCTGAAGATCTTATTACTGTAATCAGGGGTAGTCACCCCCACCCTTCTAAGATGCCTAAGTCTGAGCTTGGCTATGAATCTTCTGATCAGGACTCTGTTTCTTCTAATTCTTCCAATGACCTGGATTTGTCCATTCCTACTTATGAGGATTCTGATGCAGAGGATTCCATTCCCTCTGCCCCCCCCCCCGAGGACTTTTCTTTTGGGGAAACTTTACATACCTTAAGGGAGTATTTTCACTGGGAAAATCAGGAATTTTCTGAATCTAAAAAGAGGCTTAGGGATTTTCTTCTTCTACCCCAGCATAGGCCTTTGTACTAGACATTTTTGATGATGTGTTTTCGGAATCCAGTATGGTCCCTGATTCCCTGCCTCCGGCTCTTAGTAAACCTGACAGGTACTACAGGCTTCCTGAGTCCCACAAGTTCCTTTTCAAAAATCCTGTTGCAGACCCAGAAACCATTTCTCAGGGGCCCAAGGGCATTAAGGCTTCTACTGCTAAAAATCCTACTCCTTCTGATAGAGACTCCAGGGCGCTGGATAGATGGGGTAAAAAGGTTTATACTTCTGCAACCTTGGCAATCAGGGCTTTAAACTGCCAATTTCATATGCTAAAATATCAACAGCATATTATAGGACTGCTTAAACAGAAAATGATGTTGATTTCTGACTGTCTGGAAAATAAAGATTTACAGGATTTACTACATTCAGCTGAACAAGTTGGAAAACATACTTTGCAATGTGGTTTTGATTCTTTAGAGGCCTCTTGCAGGGCTGCTGTTACTGGGTCTGTGCTTAGAAGGCATGCTTGGCTTAAGGAGCAATCTCTACCTGATCATGTTAAAGCAAAATTGTTGGATGCTCCTTTAAATCAGGACCGTCTGCTTGGCAATAAGGCTGATGAAGCTAAATCTATGCAAACTGTGAAAATTTTCTTTTAAGTGCAACCCCCAAGATTTAGTAGGCACTGGCCTACTAAGAATTGGTCCTTTCCAGCTCCTTCCAGATCCTCTCAAGCCAAACCCAGACACACCAAAAGTACCAGGTTTCAGTCCCAAGGGACTCTCAGAATTAAGCAATGGGGGGGCCTCTACTTCCAAATCTGGAAATAATGACACCCCCCTATGGTAAACCATCTCAATGACTTTCCTTTAAAATTACCAAGCACTTACCTTTTAGCTGCCCCTTTGGTGGGAAAGATTGCTCTTCATGCAAAAAACTGGGAACTCATAACCCAGGACAAATGGGTTTTAAATATAGTGTCCCAGGGATACAGATTTCATTTCCACACGTTGCCAACACCAAACGGGTGGCCAGACCTGCCCCCAAATCAGTGGGCAGAGGCTCAGAAACAAGTACTTTCCCTCTTAAACTTGGGGGCTATTCACCCGGTACCAGAAGAGGAAAAGGGCCAAGGTTTCTATTCCAGGCTTTTCCTGATACCCAGAAAATACAATTCATAGCATCCAATTCTGGACCTGTTTACTCTAAACACCTTTCTGGACATTCTAAAATTCAAGATGCTGACTCTTCACCAGTTACTTCCTATGCTAGGCAAGGATGCCTGGTTGGCAACTCTAGATTTAAAAGAAGCTTACCTGCATACCCTAATCAGGGAATCTTGCAGAAGATACCTACGCTTCAAAGCAGGCTACTTGCATTATCAGTTCTCTGCACTGCCCTTTGGCTTGTCTACTGCGCCCAGGGTATTCACAAAGTGCCTGGCTCCAGTAACTGCAAATATCTATACCTGGATGATTGTCTAATTCGGGCAGAAAACCAGGCCATACTTATAAATCATCTGGCATTTGTAAAAAGGGTTCTAACTTGTCTAGGGTACACCATAAATGAAAATAAATCACAACTGGTACCCTCTCAACAGTGTACATTCCTGAGTGCAAACTTGAATACAACTGCCCAGATGGCTTTCCTCACACCAGAAAAGCAAATTCATTTTGTAACTTACTTCAAACAAGTGGCCACAAAAACCCTGCTATCTGCAAGACAAATGCTGTAAGCCTTGGGGCTCATGGCCTCCTGCATTCTTCTAATTCCATATGCAAGACTGCATATGAGAAAACTTCAGTGGTACTTAAAAAGTCTATGGAGTCAACATTGTCATAGCCTGGAAGCAATGATTCCTACCATACCTTCCCCACTCCTGGAGTTCTATGGTGGGCAGACGCCTGCCACCAAAACAAGGGACTGCCATTCACACTACCCGCTGCCACCCAAACCCTAACTACAGACGCATCAGACTATGCATGGGGGGCTCACCTGGCAGGGAAGTGCATTCAGGGCAAATGGAACCCGAATCATATGCACCTACATATCAATCAAAAAGAAATGTTAGCTGTACAGAATGCTCTGACAGCCTTCTAAGACTACATTCATCTAGAACAACTAATGCTAAAGATGGACATCACCACTGTTATGTGGTACATAAACAAGCAGGGGGGGGGGGTGCACATTCCTACCCCCTCTGCAGACTAGCCATGGCATTGTGGAACACAGCCTTGAGCTAACAAGTGCAACTACAAGCTCAATTCCTGCCAGGAAAACTGAATACACTGGCAGATGGACTAAGCAGAAATCTCATGGACCCACAAGAGTGGAAACTGGAACCATGGATTTTCAACATGTTGACAAGCAAATGGGGGAGCTCAAAAATAGATCTATTTACCTCCCCCCACAATTACCAGTTGGACAATTTTTTGCACAAGGACTCCTCACAAAAAAGCCTGGAAAGTGGATGCTCTATCATTCAGCTGGAAAAACATATCAGTCTACGCCTTTCCCCCTCTGCCTCTGCTATCCAAAGTTCTGCTAAAAGTCAAACAGGACAAACCAAGAATGATTTTGATTGCTCTAGACTGGCCACGCCGACATTGGTATCCACTCCTGTGCAATGTTTCACAAATTTCTCCATGGCACCTGCCTCAGACACCTTCCTTACTGTCTCAGCAGGAGAACCAAATTCTGCACCCTCGGCTCCCAACATTGAACCTTGCAACTTGGCTAATACTTAAATTCACACTTAGCATCCCTCAGCAAACCTGTGATGGATGTCATCTTGGAGACGAGAAGACCTAGTACTAGAAAATCTTATGCTAACAAATGGAAAAGATTCTGTGCTTGGAATCAATCTCCAGGGAAGAGCACAGCAGTGCCAAATTTACCTCAGATTTTACAATATTTAACTGCGATGCTTCACAAGGGCCTGTCCTTTTCCTCCATTAAAATCCACGCCTCAGCCATTTTAGCTCCATTATAACACAGAACCTCCCCTCTTCTCTCATCCTCTGCTCAAGCAGTACCTCAGAGGGGCCAACAACTTGAGACCTCCCAGGAGAGCTCCAACCCTTGCCTGGGACCTTAACTTTGTATTGGAGAAACTCACTCTACCTCCTTTCGAGCCAGCTGCTACTGCAGACTCAAAATTTCTTTCTTGGAAAATAGCCTTCCTTCTTGCAATCACTTCAGCTAGAAGGATATCTGAGTTACAGGCCCTTATGACAGTGGAGCCTTTCATCATCTTTCATGCGGACAGGGTGTCACTCAGGACCAATCCATCCTACATGCCCAAGGTGGTATCCAGTGTGGCTCTTAATCAGTCCATTCATTTGCCAACTTTCTTTCCCAGTCCACAGAACAAAGAGGAACGGATTCTGCATTCATTGGATATGCACAGACAACTTAGATTCTACTTGGACAGGACTAAATCTCGAAGAAAATCTGAATAACTGCTGGTAGCATTTGCTGCAGGGGCAGAGAGAAAGGCTATTTCAAAACAAACCATTTCTGAATGGATAAGCCATTGCATTCATTTCTGCTACAAGCACCATGGAAAACCTATCCCCCAGGGGATCAGATCTCATTCCACCCGGGCTGCATCTATTTCTACAGCCTTTCTCAGAGGTGTTCCTACCAGGGATATTCGAGAAGCAGCTACCTGGAGTTCAGTTCATACTTTCACCAAGCATGATCATTTACCAATTTTCTCTAAATCCAGAGCTGGCTTTGCCACTGCTGTCTTGCAGGGCCTTATAGCTGGTCCTAATGCTGTATAAATCCATCCTCCCAACCATAGCTTTGGGAATCTACCCAAATGTAATGACTGCAACAGTGAAACACGAAGAACATAGTACAGTTGTGTACACTTACCATAAATGTAGATGTTCGAGTGTATTCATTGTTGCAGTCCTGGTTACCCTCCCTCCAACCCCCTGTTTTCTCTTACTATACTTCTTGATTGGAGGTATATTTTTGTGTTTTTAATTTTATTTTGCTCCCCATTAGGGGGTCACCTGACTTCTGGGGCAAGAAAACTGATGTAATGGCGTTGGCTGCATGTTTTATACCCCGATGACCTGACGTCATGGAACAAGGGCCAGCAACCGACACAGGACCCAAGACTTTGTTAATCAGACCGACTGAGGGCAACCTGCCAGCAGATTAGACAAATGTAATGACTGCAACAGTGAATACACTCTAACATCTACATTTATGGTAAGTGTACACAACTGTACTTTCCGTCCCTGATAGGCCCCTCTCTGTCTCCCCCTCTGATATGGTGCATGGCCACCCTGGCCCCTGTTCACAGGGTGTGTTCCTTGCATGGGGGTTTCCCTGTTGTATCTGTCCCTCAGTCCCTCAGATCTCCTCAGGGGTGGGTGGTTCTCTTCGCCTAAAAAATCTCCTCATTAATAGTGTCCATAGTTACATTAAACGTGTAGCTACTACCCCAACCCTTGGATTTAGGTGGTTCAGGATAGGCAGTCTTGTCATTGTACAGCTGCCTGTCCCTTTCTATTTTCTTGAGTGTCCTATTCCTGATATTGCTGATTTGCTGTTCGATACTCCTAAAGATCCGGTTGTATTCAAAAATATTACTTTTGTGTACCACATCCTCAGTAAATAATTTGTCCAGTTCTGTGGCTTCTCTCATTAAAGTCGGAAGCTTTATGGCAGTTAAGAACTAATCCTATGCAGTGGCCTGGCTTAAATAACCATTTTTCCATTTCATGTTTTTTTTTTTTTTTTTTTTAATTAAAAGCCCTTAAAAGGTAATTTTAGGGCTATACCTAAAGTTGGTGGATATTTTAGTTGTTTTATTAGATGAATTGTTTAAATGAATGCTGATTTATTTTTATTTCTTAATATTTTAACATTTTAATGATTTTTAATATTTATGCAAGTAGGATATTTATTAAAGGTAATATTTATGAATTTTATTTATAGTTTATATTTAGAACTTGGACCGAAGCTCCGAAGGTGGTGGTGTTTTCATATCCATAAAGGATACACACATCTCCAGACTGGTACCCCAACATAATGCATGAGATACTTCAGGTGCAGCTAACATTGGGTAAGACAGCGATTCAGGTCATAGCCTGCTATACATCCCCAACCATGTCCCAAGTCTCACACTCCATGTTCCTAAGCACCCTGGAGAATATTAAGGTTCAGCCTAACACTTTCATACTGGGCAACTTCAACTACTCCTCCATTAACTGGGAAAACTATTCATGTACCAATACACTTACCCAACATTTCCTGGAATTCATTAATTCCAATGTCCCGGACCAGCTCATTCTTATCCCCACTAGAGGTAGCAACATCTTTGACCTGGTCTTTACTAACATGGGCAACCGTTGCTCTACACCAATAGTCAACTCCTCCCTGCTTAGATCCGACCACAAACTATAATCACCTTGGAAACCCACATCCCTTACCCCCCCCCCCCCGCAAAGGTAACCACCATGAAAAACTTCTCCAAAGCTAACTTTGGGTTCCTAAAAACAGAGGTGGCTAACTGCACTGCACCCATGTAAATGGAGATCAATTGCATGACCACCAAATCATACACCAATGCACTGTACGAACATGTACACAAATGCATGGATCTCGCCATACCCAACAGAACCAAGCCACTCTCCTCCAAAAAAAGGAAGCCAATCTGTTGGTCCCCTACCATAAACAAACTCTACAACAGAAGGAGGAAACTGATGCGGAATAAGGTGAAGTCCCAAGACTGGTAAAACTCCCTTATCAACCTCAACAAAAAATTGAGATCCCTCATCAAATCCTCTATAGCTAGCTATGAAAACAGAATTGCAGCAGATAGTTAAGGCAACCACAAGGCCTTCTATAGTTATGTAAAGAATCTCCACGGCAATATCCAGATTTGCTCTGAGCTACTGCACAATGGTACCTCCTATACCAAGCCAACAGATATTGCCAATATACTGGCCGACAGATTCAATGCCAACTTTACCCCCCCCCCAATGGACCAGTCACAATACCAGTAGATTGCCAGTCACCCAGTATTAGTGCTGCACAGGTTAAAAGGCCAGGAATACATGGGACCTGACAATATCCCTGGCTGTGTTCTTCATGAACTACAGAATGAATTGGCACCTCACCTGTGTGCCCTGTTCAATCACAGCCTCACCTCAGGCTTTGTCCCTACTGAATTGCGCACTGCTACAGTCATCCCTCTCCACAAAGGAGGAGTGACTACAGACCCTAGGAACTATCACCCCATTAGCCTGATAAGTCTGATATGCAAAGCTAATGGAATGCATCGTCATGCACCTAATAAACAAGGATATAGGGAATCTCCAAACTCTGGATCCCACACAGTTTGGTTTTGTGAAGGGTAGATCACACCTGCTCAACTTGGTCAACTTCTTTGAGTCAGTCATCAGAGCTGTGGATGAAGGCAAGGTGGTAACTACAGACTACCTTAATCTGGCCAGGGCCTTTGATACCATTCCCCACTCAGGAATCATAGAAAAACTCACTAAGCTAGACATCAAACCCCTATATCACTAGGTGAGTTGCAAACTGGCTTGCAGGTAGAACCCACAGTGTGAAAGTAGCTGACTCCAAGTCAGACTGCTAACCAGTCATAAGTGGAGTCCCACAGGGTTCGGTCCTGGGTCCTCTCCTGTTTGGTATCTACTTCTCTGAAGTCCAGGCCAACACGAAGGGACTCTGGCTGACAAAGTTCGCAGACAATTGCAAGTTGTGAGCTATTATTAACTCCCCAAGTGAGGTTGACATCCTACAGAAAGGCCTCAGTGACACCAACGACTGGCGTCAGAACCATGGCTTTAAGCTCAATGCCAAAAAATGTGTTGTCATCCCCTTTGAGGAAAAAAACAATTCCCATGAATTACCACATTGATGGTAGTCCACTGAACACAGAAGGCATTGTAAGAGATCTTGGAACACAGGTTGACAGCGATCTCTCTTTTGACCACTACATTACCACTGTGGTCAGAAAGTACTTCTATGTGGCACATCTCATTACTAAGGGTTTTGCATCCAGGAAGAAAGCGGTCATTGTCTCCCTCTACTCTTCCCTCATTAGGCCAATCATTGAGTACAGTGCCCCATTTGGCATGCACCTCACTAAGCACCTGCAACAACTGGAGAGGCCGCAAAAGTACCTCACAAAGAGGATCCTAGGCCTAAAGCATTTGTCCTATATGGGCAGACTAAAAAAATCCAGCTATTCTCTGTCTTATTTCGCCTACTTAGAGGCGATCTCTGCTTGACTTACAAAGCCATGTCTGACCCAGCTGTGTTAGAAATGCTACATCTGAAGAAACTCCAATCCCTCCGCACCACACGCTCCAGAGACCTCAACCTCATTACCACAGTCAACAGAACATGCTGGAGGGACAGGGTTCATAACCAAGAGACTGCCCATGCTGTGAAATAGACTTCCCATGCATGTCAAGCAGAGCACCTCACTGGCCTTCTTCAAGATAAATCATAATGAGTGGATGGGAAATAGAAAATTCACCCCAGGGATCACTCCAGAGCTTTTCTCGACAAAGGCACTGGGAACTAAGGTCGGGTGGCATAATGCCAGGGTAATCCTCTGGGCTAGGCTTGTAAAGCCTCTAGGGCCATTAGCCTAGTACACACCTATGAACCTATCTGTGAGCACAAACACACAAAGGTCATCTGTGACCACAAACTCGTGCACACACACACACACACACACACACACACACACACACACACACACACACACACACACACAAAGATTCAGTTATTCTTACCTGTATTTGACCTTCAGCTAAATTATGGAACTGTTTTCAGATCTAAGGAACCTGCATTTCTTTAAGTTGTGCACTTCACAACAAGAATCACAAAATCTGGCATATTTGTTGCAGTTTACAGCTGTGTGACTTCTCACATAAAAGAGACTGCTGTTAAAAATAAAGCCCTTGTAGTTAGTTCAGCTTATAATATAGTTCCAGAGTATTGTATTTAAAATACTGGACGTGCTGTGTCTGTAAGAGTATTTCTTCACACCTGTTTAAAGTAGTCATCTTAAGTCTGTAAGGTCCTATCTTCATGCCAGACAATGCCTTTGTGTGTATTGTTAGGACAATTGCTTTTTGTTTTCTTTACTGTTTCTTTACTGTGCTTTAGAGAAAATATATCAGGTCAGTGCAGTATAATAAGAGGCTGACCAAATTGTAAATTATAAATATATGAGTTCATTATATCCATTTGAGTGAGGGTCCCATGACTCTCAGACAACCAGTGCTACTGGTAGAACCGCTAGTGCAATCCTTGCATTCTTGCTACTCTTTTCCAACGCGGGGTGGGGGGGCAGAGCAACCCCTATATACATAGTTAATCATATTTTCCTCAGCTGTTAAAGGGTTGGATGCAAGGGAGTGTGAGAAAATAATGTTAAAGAGAGTGGCAATGCAGAGTAATTTAGTGAACAATTCAGACAGATTTTGCTCCAGCCAGAAAATGTTTTTACGTTCAACACATCGTTCCTTTACAGAATGATATTGCGGAGACAGGCAGCTTCAGGATCATATTACCCCCGTACAGTAAGAGGGGAAAGGAGAGTGGGTTGTATATGGAGAAAAATGCCCAGACACTTTCAGTAATAGTAGAAGCTGCAGGTCTAATAAAAGAGAATTTACAGTTGTACTTAGATATGCTACCAATATGTGTTACCCCTGTATGAATTACAGAAGGAGACATTTCTGGGCTCATTGCAGGTACTGAGAAGAGCAATCTTGGCCAACTTCAAAGACTGAAATAGTGCTAATGAACATGAACTCTAATCATACCCTGATTTACAAATGGGGTCCATTCCTGTCATGGTACTAGAAACCCAAAAGACTTGCAGTACTTACAGGGAGAAATGATGCTTCAGCACTATGGCCAGAGCTCTGTCTCTTCGGTAGGAACTGTGGTCTGGAGGGACTAGCTATAAGTCACATGTGTGACAGGTATTTGTTGTGTGCTGTGCTGTGCAGATGGATGTGGATGGAGGTGAACAAGGCCTTTTTCTACTAAATAGTTGTAAATGATGCACTAGTCATGCAGCTGTACACTGTCCTTCCACTCTTTAGTTATAAAATAATTGTTCCTTTTTAAAAGGCTACAGAATGGGTAGCTTCTGTAAATTTCATTATTATCTTATTCAACTTTTGCCACCATTGATTTCAAGCCTACTGTCACAGTGTGCTTTGTAATCTGTTTTCTGAACTCTAGTCCTCTTACAGATAGTTGATATTGCCTATTTGGCACAGGGCTAACATGGACTCACAGGAAATGCTGTTGCTGAACAGAGGGAGGAGTAACCTTCACACATCCAGTAGAAAGGGTGGGGGTGATAAAAGAAAGACCTCTGATTTCCACCAGGGGACCATCCATTCCAACAGCTTTGGTAGTCCTACTTTTCAACAAAGAGCAACTGTCCAGTTCCAGTAAGCTTCACATAAAGTAAAATGAAATGTTATCAAGATAATGTTGAGTGGCAAGGAAAGCTTTTCCTTATATCATGTGCAAAAACTTGTGAAAGATACAGATGTGCCATGTTACAGAAATATTAACTTTCTGTTAATGTTTCTTCTACTTAATTAATAAAGATGATAACACACTCCAGGAGAGTGTATGGAAGAGCTTTAATGTAACACATTTGGTGATGCTCGTTTAATAATAGATATTGTATGGTAAATTCCACTAGTTAAAACCCATCAAAATATGCATTTATATTGAACTGTTTCTATGTCTGGGTATATATATTTATATATATATATATATATATATATGTGTGTGTGTGTGTGTATCAATATCATCTACCCTTTTGCACATTTTCTACATGGAGTCAGGGTGTCACATCAATAGTCACCAAATTTCTCAAACCACTCTCCTCTACCTTCTTTGACACTCATACCTGAATGTCACAGGTATGCTCTCACACAGTCCATCCATCTTTTTGATGGATGTCCTAATTTCCTCTTGCCTGCTTCCTGTCTGTCCCAAATCTTCTTTACCAGATTGTCTTCTGCTTTCCTGCGCATGTGTCCAAACCTTCCCTTTGATATTCTCTGCAGTTGGGGCATCTTGGGCTTTCTGTTCTCCTCATTTCTTCATCTGTCCCAAACTATGCATCCTACCACTCATCTCAGACACCATCTCCTTCACGTCTAGCTTCAGCTACTGTACCTTCACTGCCCAGTTTTCTGTACCATACAAAAGTACTGGTCACACCACTGCTTTGTACACCTTACCTTTCAGCTTCTTTGATATTCTTTGGTCATCCACTACCTCTGAAACTCTATGCCAGTTAGCTGCAGCCCTTCTGATTGTAGCATTGATCTCTTCATTCAGACTTTGCTTTTCCTCAAGCACCTTTCCTAAATATTTGAAGCTGTTAACTCAATTCTCAACTTCTTATAATTTCCTTCAGTTGCTGCCATTACAACTGCCATATCTGTACTGAGTTTCATCATGTGTGCCTTCAGCTTTACATTCCATTCCCCTCTCATTTAAAGTTCTTCTTTAGAGTCTTCCTGTAATGCCACATTGTCTGCATATAACACCTGTGTTGATCTGTCCCCTTCGACCTGTTTGTTTATGTAATCTGTCACCAGTATGATCAGCTGAGCTGAACCTCGATGCACACCTACTCCCACTGGGACCCCCTCTGTGAGTCTGAGCCCTGTTTGTACATTGGGCCCTTGTGTATAGCCTGCACTAACTCTACCAATATTTCTGGGACTGCCCAAACCAGCTTTCTTCAGACCTTGCCATATGCTTCTCCAAGTCTAGGAATGCCCAGTTCTTCATCTCTAGCTTCTCAACTATCTGATTCACTGTAAACATCAGGTCAGTTGTACAGCATCATGATCTGAACCCAAGCTGCTCATCTCCCATTTTATTTTCTACCACTCTGCAGATTCATTTATCAATTAAACACTCCAGAATTTTCATGCACTGTGACAGGAGTTTAATACCTCTATATCTCACAGTTGTGAATGTCCCCTTTGTGCTTGCACACTGACAGTAGAATGCTTATTCTGCAGTCATCTGGGATATGTCTTCCTCTCCATACTGCTATTAATACTCACTGGAGCCATCTCTCCCCTAACTCACCCAAACATCTGTGTGTGTGTGTGTGTGCGTGTGTGTGCGTGTGTGAGAGAGCTTGCGTTTGTTTCCATACAAAACTGTCATTGCCCCATCCCTTTTCTATGTACTGTTTCTTATACAAGTGTATTATTCACAGTGTGAGCTGCACTGGTAATGTACAAGGGCAAAACGAGCCACAGGAATATTGTGTAACCTGACTTTACCTCACATGGCACTTGATAGTAATGAAATGTTTCTGCCGTGTTGTTGCAGCATACTGCAGTTCTGTTAATTCCAACAGGGAGAAACGAAAACCAGCATAATGTAAACTCTGGCATTGGCACACACATATTGTAAATTATTCATGGCCATATAATTGGTAGCTTCAGATACTGGTGAAAACTGTTTTCATTGTCTCAAAATGTGAACTCAATATAATGCTAAACCTTTTCTGTAACCAGAAAAACAAGCCATCAATTTTCAGAATACAGCTTTTTTGGCAAAATGGTTTCCATTTTCACATTACATCTTTGTTATGGTAACTTTATACTATTAACTACCTGTGGTGGGACTTCTTTGATCCCTTTATTCCAGGTTTTCACTAATATGGGGAACATAACAGGTCCATAAACTGTTGGTATTTTTTGCTATCTTTCATATGTGACATATTGCATGGTGTTCACGCAAAATGCAGGGTAATGAAACATAACATACTATGAGTGTGTGTGTGTGTGTGTGTGTGTGTGTGTGTGTGTGTGTGTGTGTGTGTGTGTGTGTGTGTGTGTGTATATATATACACACACACACACACACAAACACACACACACAAACACACACACATATATTATATATATATATATATATATATATATATAAGTGCAAGTCAAAAGGTAGAATCCCATTTGATAGAAAGGTTTTTGTAGGTGTAAGAGTGCACAAATGAGTGAAATCTCATTTGAGTGAATCACATATGGTTAGATTTAGTTTTATACCATGTAGGTAAGCAGGATCATACAGAAACTTTAATATTTGAATGGAAAAGTGGTGGTTATGACGATGTGCAAGACTGTGTTATAGCAGATGGTGAGTGCGCAAGTGTTCATTGGTTAGTGTTAGCATAAGGATTAGGTAAGGGGATAGATTCCGTGTTGTGCATGTTTTGTGTTGTATGTGTTCTCTGTCCTTTTGTCTTATTTAGTAGTACTCTTAGGGAAAGCATTTTTAGTAAAGTAATGTGTAGGGTTATGTCATGGTTAGGATTAACACAAAGCCCCCTCCCATCTTATTCATGCGTGCTAACCCTAACCTCACCCCTGCTCCTAAGCCTAACCCTAGTCATTACATTAAAACCCCTTTCTCTTAACAGTATAGCTGTCAAGACAGCACTCGATCTAAGTTTTTTGTAGCTGTGGATTACTAATATACATATCTCTTTAGTGGGAGAAAAGTATGTAGCATTTTGTGATTCTGTCCTTTTTGTTCTTGAGTGTTCTACATTTTACGGTACACGTATATGTATTTATATTTTTGTGTGTGTGTATATATATATATATATATATATATATATATATATATATATATATATATATATGTATGTATGTATACACACACCCACACAAGTAGATAGATAGATAGATAGATAGATAGATAGAAAATGGAATAGGAATTTTTGTGAAATATTGTGTAGTATATTTTAAATGGAGGCAGTCTGTGAGATACAGACTCTTCTGGAACTGGTTTATTGTTTCAGTTACATAGTAGTAGTAAAGTGTGTGTGTGTGTGGGGGGGGCATGGTGGACTTTTGTGGAGCATGTTTAAGAGGTGATAGTATAGTTTAATAGAGAGGCAGATCCTTGCCTATTTTAAAATTATAAAGTAGGAGAAACTGGGGGAAACGAGGAAGAGATTAAGGTCAATACCAAATGCAGAGAGGTTAAGGGCCCTACCTCGTGCATAGCATAGTACAGAGTAATCATTCTTACAGCCTGAGCATGAAGTTAAGAAATGTCAAATACAGGGCCACAGTTTGTCGTAACAATTAAAAACGAAGCCCTTCTGCTGTTTGACCCATGGTTTCTCACTCTTACTCTACTGATTGTAGGCTCCTCGGACAAATGTGGGATACCCAAAGTCAGGAGGTAGGTTGGCTCACTGGTTAGGAATCAGATCATCATTTTGTTTGGATAGCTTGTACAATTAATAAACTGTGCATAATGTTAAGTAGTCCTTACTAAATATTCATAAGTCCATCTTGCTTAGCAATTGTTGTAATATCTGTTTAATCATGTGATCCTTAAGGCAAGGATGCCTGTGAGATGACAAGATTATATTGTATAAGGATGCATGTGAAATTGAGGGGCAGAGGTCTGGATGTTTGCTCTGGATACCTGTAAAAAATATAGAAATTAATACAAGATTTTCCTATGTAAGAAAAAGAAAAAAGTAGAATCATTTACACAAAACCCTTCTTTTGCATACATCAAACACAGCTGTGTGTCGCTTCTCATAATGTAGTAGGTAAATTTCACAGCATGTAGCAAAGAACATATCAACCGCTGTACAGAAGTAAAAGTTTGTCCAACATGAATTATTCACTCAGTTGTCCAAGCAGATAACATCATCACTGCGTGTAACATAGACAGACAGGGGTAACTAAATACACACAGATATAACATAAGTGTTCTTTAGGATTGTTTGTTATCTTATTAGAATGCATTATAGTTTGCAGAAAAAACACCATTTGAGCAGTAGCCCCAAAACATGTACCAAAGACAACAGAAAGAAGAGAAAAAAAAGCAGTGCACGCAGGATATCTCCAGATGCAGTCATTTGAACCAGAAGCAAAACCTTGGACTTAGTTTTGTTCTATATATGGCATTTAGTCTAGCATAGACTCAAACAACAAAATAAATGTAAGCACTTTCTCTACAAAGGAAATGTCTGTTTCTAGTGGCTATAAACAAGGCCAGTATAAAAGTATACGCCCCACAAAAACAACCCAAAATAGTATGTGGTTTGTACAAAGAAGATGAAAAAATAATTATGCTATAGAAGCAAAGTTAAGATAAAAGGACACAGTTCACATACAAAACAAAGTATCAATCATTTCATAAAGAAAAAAGGGGGAAAACATGGACCTAAAATTTGGCCCAAAAAGTCAATGAAATGTACAAAAATGAGTACATAAGAAAGCAGCCATGAAAAATAAGTACTGTTTGACAGAAGAGGAAAGATAACACATGCAGAAACAAAATAGATCTCCAAAAGACAGCCCTTTTGAAGTATAAAGAAAGGCCCTACCCATGGTATAAAAGGAGCTACTTCATAAACCTGAATACCATTTGCATGAGTCTTGTGTACACAGTGCTTTCTTCTCATTAAGATATTACACACAGTGCAGTCCCACACATGGGGACTCTGATTTGTTCCTGGAAGTAGTGTATAGAGAGAGAGCCCATGGAATAATTTTATTTACCTTTCTCTGTGCATTCTCTGTATGTTTTGTGTGTATAATCAGATCATTTTTAAGAGTAAAGAGGTTTTATTTGACAAAGATTAAGGCTGATGCCATATTTTTTTAGTGACCTCCCAGCACTGGTATTGCTTTTTCTATGCATTTCAAGAGACAAACTGTATGGCCATCAGCTGTTATACATTAATGTTGACTGGATCATTAAAAGAGTGATCAGTAACTGAGGTCTTGGTGTCAATTAGCTGTCTTATTGTTGGAAGGGTACACATTAGCAGGACTGACACTGGAGCAGTATCAACAGTCCCTGCTGGGAAATAAATATTGAGTGTGTATGACTGTGAAAAACACTTTTGTTCCCTTAGTTACTGTTGCTATGTTGGCAGTGGAAGGTACTGTGCTCAAACTAAGGCAGATAAAATCCCAAGGAGTTATAAATAACTATGTTCCTACAATTTACTTAGATGTGACAACATGTTGGTCATAACCCATGACAATAGTGAGTATTTACTGTAAGCTGTTAAGACCAGTTGCCCTCTTAAGTGCATAATATGGTGGCAGTGGTGTAGATTTGGGCTCTGTAACCTCTGCCTGTATGTCGTGTTGGTAACGATGTGGGTTTAGGCTCTGTAAGCCCTTTTATCCATCAGACTAGCCATGCCATAAAAATATGTATACTTTATCAGCATGAATGCCATTTGCTTGAGTCTCGTCACCAATACATTACTCAGTGTACCCCCATTTGGGTGACACTACCCCTCTTCCCAGAGGTAACATATACTGTGGTTAGGGAGAGCCCAAACTCAAGCACACAGACAAGCATTCATTTGGCAACTAACAGTGCAAGTGCAGATGAAATGGGAGGACACTGAGTACCATGTAAAAACTGATATGCAAAACTAAAGTAGAAGTACCATCCACCTATAATATGCACTGCCCCACTGTAACAAACCGGGGTCCAAAAACATAAGAAAAAAACAAACAGTACTTCGAACACAGTATGCAAATCTTATATATCTGTACCTAATAAAATATGTTTTCGGAAGCAGTTTTATCAAGAGAATTGTGAAGCAGCTAGTCCTGTTGAGTGAACTGCACTCGAGTCACATTTTGTCAATCATAATTGATCAAATCATGATTTATCGACCTGTGAGAACATGGAGACCTGGACTTGCTCCCATGCAGAATCCATGTTAAAGCCAATTACTCGGGACTGCGAATTTCCAGTTCAGTGCACTATATTGTCCAAAATAATTGTAATAACATGTACTTTATATGTGTGTTTGTATTATCTATATCTGTGTATCTATATTTTTATCTGTGTGTGTGTATGTATTTGTGTGTGTGTGTATATATATATATATATATATATATATATATATATATATATATATGTGTGTGTGTAATTCAAAACATCGAAGTACAACAATACTGAATGACAAAACATCAATCCCAAAGGATCAAAATGAAAACGGCCAAAAAAAAAACCCTCCCACAAAACTCATGTTTTTTTCAGAATAAGCCCCTCTGTGCCTCATGCTACCTGTATAAACTAACTCTGAGTTTACACAACATTGGGAAAAGGGCAATTTCCCATTCCTTGCTGTTCTGCGATCTCACACAAAGTAGTAAAGTAATACTGGCAGAACCAATCAAATGAATAGTTGATCGCTTCTGCTGATGATAAACAGGTTTGATGTTATGAACGTTTGATTATATCATATATATATATATATATATATATATATATATATATATATATATATAGGTGGGTACTAGATGATCAGCCCACCTATGTCCCTAAGTCCCTTATCACACTTTTGGTGTTTAGTGTACTGCCACTTATGTGGTAATTCATGGGTACATGTTTTTTCCCAAAGAGGATAACTATACATTTCTTGGCATTCAGCTTGAACCCATGGCTCTGGCACCAAGCATCTGTTTCTGTAAGGGCCTTTTGTAGAATATCCACATCATTTGGGGATTCAGTAATGGCTCCCAGTTTGCAGTCATCTGCAAACTTTGTTAGCCAGAGTCCCTTAGTGCTGGCCTGTACGTCAGAGAAGTAGATGCCAAACAAGAGTGGTTCCAGGACTGAACCCTGAGGCACTTCGCTTGTCACTTATCTGGAGCTGGATTTTGAGTTGGCTACCTTTACAGTGTGGGTTCTGTCAGTAAGCCATTTGACAACCCATCGAGTGATGTAGGGATTAATGCCCATCTTAGTAAGGTTATCTATGATTCAGAGTGGGGGATGGTGTCGAAGGCCTTGGCGAGGTCCAGATAGGCTGTGTAGGCTGCCTTACCCTCGTCCACAGCTCTGGAGACTAATTAGAAGTCAATCAGGTTGAAGAGACAAGATTGGCCCTTTACGAAACCAAACTGGGTGGGGTCCAGTGTTTGAAGGTTGCCAATATCTTTGTTTATAAGTTCCATGATAATGCGTTCCATGGCTTTGCAGATCAGGCTCGTCAGACTGATGGGACGATAGTTACCGGGATCCAGTGTGGATCCCTCCTTGTGGAGTGGGATAACTGTAGCTGTGCACCACTGATTGGGTACGAAGCCTGAGGTGAGGCTATGATTAAACATGACACTTAGGTGAGGTGCCAGTTCATTTTGTAGTTCATGTAGTACACAGCCCGAAATGTCATCTGGTCCCATGGATGCTGTATTCTTAGCTTTGGAGAGTGCGTTTTTTTACCTGTGTGGCCATGATTACCAGAGTTTGGCAATCTTTTGGTATTGAGATGGGCCCTTTAGGGGGTGAGAGGGGGGTGAAGTTGGCACTGAATTGATCTGCCAGGATTTTGGCAATATCCTTGGGATCAGTATATTTAATGCCATTCTGTTGTAATATAGAGCAGATCTGAGCATTGCCATTTAGATTGTTGACATAACTATAGAATGCCTTGTGGTTGTCCTTGAAATTTTTGGCAATTTTATTTTCGTAACTAGCTTTGGAAGATTTTATGAGAGATGTCAGCTTCTTACTGTGGCATGTAAGGGAGTTTTTTGCATCCCGGGATTTTCCTCTTTTCTGCAACAGTTTCTTCCTTCTGTTGTATAGTTTGTTTATGGCAGGGGACCACCAAATTGGGTTCCTTTTTTTTTGGAGGAAAGCATCTTGGTTCTGTTTGGAATGGCATGATTCATACACGAGTGGCAGTGCCTTAGTGTAGGATTCAGCGGTCAAACTTTCAGTTCTCATCTGCATGGGTGTCATGAAGTTTGTTATTTATGACTTGAGTAGTATGAAGTTGGCTTTGGAGTTAGATGATTTTACTTTTAAATGCTTAACACTATTGTCAAGACACAGACGAGCATGGTGGCACATTTGTTTCAGCCAACATTCTAATTACTGATAAAAGGATTTGTAGAAAAATTAAGTGATGATGCTTATATAATGTGTGCTTTTGGTCGAGAACTGATTTAATGCTTAACTTAAATTTTATGTTGATGTTTTCTCACGATAATTTAAAATGGTAGCGCTCAGTATCAACATCTACATATAGAGCTTTGTTGACGACTTAAGATTACAAGTTATCATCTTTCAAGGTGTTAACTAAAGAGTTTTCAATATGACTGCAGCATGAATATTATGCCTGAATATAAATATTATGAGTTTACAGTATCTGTTAATTGTTTGCTCAGTAGTGAGAATTGTAACGCATTTCATATAACTGCAGTAATGTCTTATTTAAGATTTTTCACCAAGGCTTGTCATTTACTTCTTATTGTCCCTATCTCTTTGGTCTCTTAAACACATCTTATACTTTGTGTGGACTGTCCTCCCAACCTCGTACATGCTTCTGTCTCAAATATTCATACCACTAGTTGAAAAAAAAAAAACAGCTGGAAAGTGCACCAGAGCTGAAAGTACGTCTCTGCCCTCATTCCAAAGAAATGCATCTGGAGCGTTCCTCCCCGGGCCACCTCTGAAAATGGGCTCTGTCCCAGTTGGACTTTACCGGTAAACAAATGTAAAATAAATAAAATAAAATAATTAGTTAAAACAGCTATAGAAACCAGAGAGTGCTGGGTAACAACATTGCAAATGTTATATAATTTTCTAAGTTTGTGGTCCCCTCTAGCAACTTAGTCAATAAACACTCCACGACACACGTCTGTTTTTAAGATGATCTCCAAGTACTTGAATTCACTATATTCTACCTACCTTTTTTCAGTCTTCCCTGCCTAGTCACAGGAAATTGGGCTCTCTCCTACCTCATTTCTTCAGCTTTGGTCCTAACAGTAAGGGCTTGCTTTCTCCTTGTGCAAACATAAGGTGTGGGAATACTTCTACTGGTATTGCTTGGGGTTGGTTACTGTTACAGGAGACCACACATAGCCTACCTGTGTGAATAGGGTTGCTGATAGTTTTTTACAGTTGCGGTCTTTCTTACAGTTGCAGTCTTCCTGGCCAGGTTCTGCTTGGTCCGCTCCCCTACCCTACACCCAAATTCCACCCACCTCCACTGCACCTAAACTTATACCTCACTAGTCACTCCCCTTTTACTCTCAACCAGTCACACAACACATCCTCTATCCATACCTTCTATCTCTTCTTCCCCTCCTTCACAATCTTTTCATCTCCTACTTCCAAAACTCCACAAATGATAACTTTACACACTATTGTCTGTACTGTCCTAATACTCATCTACAACTTAACTTCCTACCACTGTCAATTACACACTTTCTCCTTTTCTACTAACTCAAACCCTCAGCAGCAGTACTCACTACCACCCAGTCTTGTCATTGCACCTAATATTTTCAACACAACATATACAGGATACTTCCCACATAAATACTACCAGCTTTTCCCAAAAACTCATCTCTCACATATACCAAACTCTTAACTAAGTTCCCCAAAATTTTTCACAATTCTCTTCACAACTTCATCTGTCTGAGGATGTACATCCTACCCTGCTCCAGTATGTGCTCAACAATAAAGCACCAGTTCCTCCACTCTACCACACAACACTACTGTATTATCTTCCCTTAGTAGCTCTAATGCCCTCCTTCTTAATATGAATGTCAGGAGGATAGTCAATAAAATACATTACCTACATGCCAGCCTATCATGCTACTCCCCTGATATCACAGTTCTAACAGAAAAATGGTTGAAACCTGAAATTCCCAACAATTAAATCCTCCCCCCAGGAAACAATGTAATCAGAAGTGACAGGAAAAATAAGCATGGAGGTTGTGTAGCCTTACTGTATAAGTAAAACTTAAAGGTACAACTCATGGAACCAAGCTTGCCTGAATTCAGCAATATTGAGTTACTATTTAGCAAACTTGAATTGAACCATAAGAAATCTGTGCTCAATAGCCATATATATTCCTACAAGCAGTAATGCAAATGCAGTTGTGGATCTCTTACATTGGATATCACTAACAGTCCCTCAGGAAACCATCATAATGGGTGACTTCGGTACTAACTGGTACTCTTATAACTCTGATAAGCCCACTAAGTATATTAACCTGCATGGATTTACCCAAGTCATATGTTCCCTGACTAGAACTGACAAAGTAACCAAAAGACAATCAATTCTTGACTGGATTTTCACTAACAAACCTGCCCTAACCTACCAATCAGGCTGTCTCCCAGATAGCATTAGCGATCATCTCCCTACATACCTAGTCAGAAGCCATCCCTGTCCACTCAGAAATTCAGCATACCGTCTAATTCACAACAAAATAAACACTTCAGTATCCAAATTTTCAACTTCATTTTACAAAACTGTGATTGGACCCCTCTAAAAACACTACCGTTAGACACTGCAGTACACTACTTCAGTACTACCTTCCTCAACATACTAAACACATTAGCCCCATGCCATACAACCAGAGTAAAATCCAGCACTGCTCCTTGGTTAACAAGGGACACTAAAAATCTCCTCAAACTGTGAGATAAAGCCTAGATACTGTGGCCCACTAACAAAAACCCAGCTAACATTGAACACTGTAGACAACTCAGAAGTAAAGCCAAAGCCCAGGTCAAGCTAGACAAAAAGACTTACACCTACCTGACAAAACTCTTGCCCTTTGTAAAAGGGTCATTACAGTACAGATATAATTGCTCCAACCCTATGCCAACTCTAGAGTCTTCAGATCCTCAGTTAAATCCCTACTACTGGTAACCAAACCCAGCAACACAGCCCATGACTCCCTCTACTCTAAATGTGTCTCTAAACTTTGAAACAATATACCACAGGCTATCAAAACCACTGCAGACCCAATTAAATTTAAAACCGTACTTAGGACCTTCCTCAGTAACACATGGCTTTGTCCATGTGCTATCCTTGACTAAATTCTATGCCCATAGTCTTTAACAATCAAACCAATTCTGTTCTATATACATACATACAAATACCTAATCTTATAGAGTTATTTCTCACACTTACTACTCATACCTCATCTTCCTACCCTGCCGTCTCACCAATAACACATCTGTCTCTTCATGACTATCTGCTCCACTCCTCTCTCCTCTTATCCCCTGTTTTGTTGGCCGTTTTTAAATAACCTCAGCTACCTTGAATTATAAGTAATGTGACTGCTGTAAAGGTAAAGCTGTACGGATGATCAGCCACTGTTTATCATATGCCATACTACTCTAACTGTACATCAGTGCCTATAGTGTCTTGAGTTGTCTTGAATCTATGAAAGGATGTTTAAACCAATGTAATGTGTAATGTGTAACACCAATATGTAATGTCACCAAAAGTCTGTCAAGCCTTTAATTTTAAGTTGATTTTAATTTCATGTTGCAAAATGTCTGTAGAACTTTTCTTCCCGGCCCTCTGCTGAAAATGGGCTGTGTCCCAGTCGGACTTTCCAGTAAACAAATGTTAAATAAAATGTTAAATAAATAACAAAGAAAGATGTAAAAGGAGAATACAGAACTACCTGTCAAGAAATGGTTCTGACATAAATCATTATATACTACTAATGTTTGTGATTTGTGTCTTTATGGGGAGAGTATGATAACCAATAAGCCTAGTTTAGTATATTTTTTAAGGTTGTTGCTAAGGACCTAAAAGAGGTCTGGGTTCACTTTACAAAATTAGCAGATATGTTGGTAATGGTTGAGCAGGTCAGATGGACTTGGGTTGTTTAGTTGTCTGGTCACAGGGGAAAAATATAGACCTTTTTATACACTGTTTGCTACAGGACAGATTCCTCTCATTTACAGTGTTTTAGATTATTTTAGTTAATAAGAGGTCCATTATATAATTTGCTAGCAAAATAATGCCTTTATGTATAACAACTACAAGCTGGCTAGTGTCCTAGATTAAGATATGGGAATGTCAGTGAAGACAGTTCTCTAAGTGTGCAAAGACTCATTTTTTGCATGAGTTTAAAAATGTTAGGGAACATTAATATGTATGGATGCTTAGATGATTAGCTTTCCATATCATTATAAAGTACTGAAGTAGTATTTTCATAGTTTTTGTAAACTGCTGGAAAATGACTTATTCAGAACTTTGGCATGACATTCAAATTTTGTGTTGCAAATGCATGATGGTGTTTTGCTTGCATCTCACTGTTTACTTTATTGTGTTTATTTTCAGAATGGCTACAAGCAGTGCAAGCTATGATGATCCTTTCTATAATCTTCAGCATTCTTTCTTTTTGCCTCTTCTTCTGCCAGTTGTTTACCTTACAGAAAGGAGGTCGATTTTATCTCACTGGCGGTTTCCAGCTTCTAGCAAGTAAGTACAGTTTAAATAATCTGTACTCAATGTAGTGGCCAGGCCCACAAAATGGGAGCTGATTATATATGCTTTTGTGTACAGGTTATGTGTGAGAAGGAGACTTTGTAAAGGTGAACAAAATGTTTATGTATCCAGGTGGATTAGCAGTTTTTAAAATACTTTGAAAAGGACAGATAACTGTTTGATAATTATATGATGTACATATTCAGAATTCATAGTTTTTGAATATTTTAATACCAGTCTTGGGAAAAGACAACAAATTGGGTAGCTTCTAAAGTTGTATGTTCATAATATATGTGTCTCTGATACAGCTTTTAAACTAGTGATCAATGTTTTAAATACTTTGATCACTATGATAGTCATGCAGATAAAGTTTAACTTTGCAACTAAACGGCTGTATTTTTTAAGTGTTTTTGTTGTCACTATATAAAGGATTTCATGTCAACCTTCTGTTTGTAAAAACCAGAATACTGTAAAATGTATGTTGGAGCTTCTCTCCCCAGGCATTCCCAGAAAATGGGCTTTGACTCTGTAATAGTATCCTAAGCAAGAAGTGGGAATACATTAAAATCAGTAAATATAGAGGCAACTTATTCTCACCTTCCAGTCCTGCTTCTTCTCTGGGACAAGGAGGACAACCGAAGGCCAAGCCTTGTTCGTTGATGATGACTGCATCCGGTATTTTCCTTATAATTTTTCTAGCTGTACTGCCTGCCTGCCTGTATTTGCCAAAAAACAATCTTCATTCCTGCAGGAGGTGGAGGAAGAGGTTCCACCATTTCATGCAGAGGCTAAATGGTACTAGGAATGTCATATTGGCTCATCGCTCTGCTACATTGTGTCTGTGTGTGTGTGTGTGTGTGTGTGTGTGTGTGTGTGTGTGTGTGTGTGTGTGTGTGTGTGTGTGTGTGTGTGTGTGTGCAGGGAATTGTTTTGTACAGCTCTAGGTATCTGTAGCATTCCCAGGTCTTGGTTCACTAACTGGTTGCAGGGTCTGCATCGTGTCACATTAAGAACTTTTGACTTTTTTCATCTACACGGAATTGTCCGTCCTTCATCCAGTGCCTTTGCCAGTGAATTCCAAAACTTGGGTCAGTGGTGTCATGGGCATTAATATTAGGGCTGTTCTATCTAGCTGCCCTGTGTGTAACATATTTTACATGGCTCCCTGCCTACTGCTCATAGATCCATGATGTATTCAGAACGCTCTCGTTTTATGAATACTGTTACTGTGTGTATCACTCAGAAAGAGAAGTTAATTGTTTCCTACTTGCAAAAGTATTTTAACTTTTCAGCTGCACTTTATGCAACAGTGTTGTTCTTGTTCTTCTTCAGCATGTTACTCTACATTTTTTAAATAGCAAGATAATGTTTTCTGCAGATAAACAGAACAAGGGATGTCTGGCAGTTGTCTTGTTTCCCTGCCAACAAGTGTGCACCATAAAATCAGTTCATTTTATTGTACTGCAATATGTGTTTCAATGTGACAGGTGTAAGGCATGCATGACATTTTGCCAAAATGTCATTTATGTCAGTACAGTGCTGTTCTAGGTTTCATTACTACAAATGCATTGCTCTATGAATAGCATCACATATGACATAGGACAGGCTAGATTATAGTTAAGATTTGTGGTTACATGCTTCAACTAACCTTTGCAGAGTTAAAGATGGGGCTTATCAAAACTGCATCAAATGGTAATGAAAGCAAAATATATTGATATGTTTATAGAATTTTAAGACCAGTTTCACGTTTAGCTGTTTAAAATCAGTAATGTAAGTACTACAGAAGCACAATTCTCTTTTAATCAGTCTAGCCAGTCCTTTGGTGTAGACCCCATGTGGCCATCTTTAGTGTAGATTACTAAAGATGGGGACCCAAGTACCAGGTGTCCACTCAATAACCAGAATCCTACTGTGTCATCTTCAGAAAGAGAGAATGGGACAAGGTATTTTGGGTATGGGTGTGTGGGACAAGATACTGCGGGTCTGATTCCTTAGTGATACCATAGTATTCCATAGCAGACCATTTTAGCAGATTCTTGCAGTGAGGATTTTTACTGCGGTGGTGGTGCTGCAGTAGCGTTGTCGCCTCACAGACGTTGCCCGTTTGATTCTGAGTTAGAGCGTCTTCTGTGTAGCGATATGCGTGAATGGGCGTTCTTTCATTGAAGGTTGTGCGTTAGGCCCGGCAAGCCAATACGTAAAAATCTACTGCCAATCATTATCAGTAGCGGACCGGAGTTCCGCTGTGGCGACCCCTAACCGGGAAAAGCCAAAAGACACAAACAAACAAACAAACAAACTTGCAATGAGGATTTTGGTTTAAAGTTGAGTTGAGGTTCTACATGGACTTTATTTTGGTCTGACTGTTACCCTCCGTCACTGCTTAACTTGCCTAAAAGGATTTGCCTTAATGATATGTAATGGGCAGTCTTGCAAGAGCAGTCCTCCAAGTACGGAGGTGTGTGTGTATGTGTGTATATATATATATATATATATATATATATATATATATATATATATATATGTGTGTGTATATATATATATATATATATATATATATATATATAGGTGTGTGTATATGTGTATGTATATATATATATATATATATATATATATATATATATATATATGTGTGTGTGTGTGTGTGTGTGCCTAATATGTGTACATATATGTATGGATATTTCTGTATATTAGGCAGAGCCCCCTCACTAACTCTCTTTGAGAGAAACCTTGACGAGAGGATGGGAAACAGAAAATTTGCCCTGGAGATCACTGCAGTGGCTCTGCTGGACCGAGGCACAGGGAACTCATCTAAGGGGGCGGTGAAAGCCAACACATTCTGGAGATGCCCTCGGGCAGATAGCCTAGTATTTAACTATGAACCTATTTACTATGAAAAGTCCAGCACAATGTGAGGTAGGAAAATAAATAGTTATGCATATGGTTGTGTTTTTTTTTTTTTTGTTGAGAAACAATTTCCTCAAGTGTAGGTTGTACTGTAAGTTTTCTGAGTTGCTGAGTTTGTTGATTTATTTTATAGTTAACTTGTATATTGTTGAATGTACCATAAATGGAGCTGTTTCTCTTTGGTCATAGTTATGCACTGGAGTTAGTATATGTAAGTAAGGGGACTGGGGATAAAACCTCCCATGTAAACTAAAAGTAAATGCTCTTTCTTCATTTGTGTCTTCTTGAGTTTTTTTTTTCAGGCGTAAACATGAGTTTACATTTGTGACCTATTCTGTTCAGTGATGTATGGCTTGAAGAAAGGCAGACGTGGATTAATCTGGTCACTAAAAGGTGGGGAAAGCACATGTACCCAAAAGCACTGGTGTGTAGTCTTGTATGTGTAAAAGCCAGCATTTCTCTGCTTTACCCTACATTCCCTTACCTACTCACAACTACCTGCACCACATAAAACAATAAGGTTTTACTCCACTTTCCCATACATTTTCCTACCTACTTAAACCACATAAAACAAACGTTTGACCACATTACAATCACACATACTTCGTCACTTTTTAACACTCGCATAAAATGTTTGCTCAAATTTATTTTTGATCTTCTAAGTTATACCTCTGTGTGTTGTGAAATATCAGCTGTAAGGAGTCTAAGTGATGACACAGCAGGAAAAGGAGTTGAGGGTGCTGGTCCCAGGTGAAGTGGGCCATCAGGTGCAGAATGAGAAGATAAGAGCAGCAGCAGTAACAAAGAAGTAGTGCTTGTCCTCTGCATGGTCCCGATCAGACCATGCCTTGTGTCCATTTCAGTTCTGGAGGCTGTACAAGGAACAAGAGAGCTGTCTGTCTGAAGGATGCCAGGGAAAAATCCATGGAATGGAGGGTAGTGGATGTGACCAGACACTAGAAGGGCTGTTCCAGAATTGGTGGTGGAGAGAGAATCCACATAGGCATTAAGAAGGGCAAGAGACAGCTAGGGAAGGGAACAGGAGGAGGTAGGTATGAAGAGGAGATGCTGTGCTAAGTGCACTTGAAGGACAGACTAGAGATTATTGTGTCATGTTGTCAAGCTGTAACATCTGTACTGTAGGCTGTGGGGATGGTGGTTCAATGGTTAAGCAGGTAGATTTGCAGTTTCAGGGTGCAAGCTTGAGCTCTCTATATGGAGTTTGTATGTTCTATATTTATGATGACATATTGTCTGTGAAAACTTGGACTGTACCTTTAGATGTTATCTTTTTTTACATTGTCATGAAAAATTAACCAGGCAATTTTAGTATTAGAATAACTGTAAATTGATTTTGTATAAAAGGATGTAACCTGGAAGTAGAGAGGCAGTACATTGATTTTTCAGCTGGAAGTTCATTGTTAGGTCAAAGTAGGGGTTTCATCAAAGGTTTAGGATTTCTGGAGGTTCATGTTTTAATTGGGACATAGTGTGGATGTGGCCTGAGGCAAGTTCAGGTGGAGATTTTTTTTTTGTTTTTAATGGAGCTGAAGTAAAGGCCTGACAAGTCTTACAGTTGTATTCCTTTGGAAGCCTTTTGCTGAGGGGCTATACATGACTTAGCCTGTATGGTGTAGATGACTCTTAACAATTGTGAACTTACATAAAAAAATTATAAATTGTAAATAACTTGCAGAATTAACAGAAAAAAGACCCAGTGGGCTTTAATTTCATTCTAAAAAAAGTTTTTACATATTTCTTCCTTCACTTTCTTGTAAGGGTTTATGTTATAAAGATATTCTTAAACACTTTATTCAGGTTAGAGTCCTGGGGTCTCTCCTGGCAAGTCCAAACCATCAAAGGGATGTTTCTAATTATTAAAGATTTTTTTCTTTTTAAAAGTTAAACATAAGGTGAACTGTCTTCAAGGGACTGGTGCAGATTGCCTTAATTCCCTGATAGTTGTTGCCGCGTTCACTGGTGATTTATTAATTTTTGATTTTTTAATGTTATTACTGCCTCAAATGCAGTTTACCAGTTTGCCAGAAATGGAAAAGATGGAAGAAGCATATCATGATCCTGTTTTATTATTAGCATCCCTCCAGATATTTACGAAGGTGTGCTAGCAGTTAATCATTTACTGTCACTCAGCACCTAATTTAACATTTGCTGCTGTCACTACTTTGCATTCCTTTTTCTACCTAGATCTCATTTCATGATGTTTTGTGGAATACTGTGAAATGAGTGACATCCTCAGTTTCCTTCCACTATGACTGGATAAAGATCCTGCTGAGGACCGGAATCCCCAAACTAAATTCCCTGAAAAAAAATTAAATGTTTTTATGGGGGCAAGCCCCCCTAAAAACTTATATATACCAACTCCACTGCCATACCAAGTCAAAGAAAGAGGAAATTTCCCCAGAAAGGACATGACTGTTGGCACTACTCGCAGACAGTGATTTCCTAAGTAAGATCTCCAGTCCTTGGCATGAGGCTTGAGGATTCAATCTTCATCTTTCTCTAGGCAGACGTGTAGTCTCAGGTACTCTTCAAAGCTTTAGATCCTGTCTTATTTCACAAGTGCTTTACATTCATTGCCTTACCAATATCATTTAGATAAATGTTAAATTCTGTACTGGTCCACTGACAGAAGACAATGGAACACAGAGATGACGTTATACATTCATTGGTCCAACCCAAATTTTCAATACAGCTGCTGCTCAAAATTTCAGAACAGCATGAGATCTCTATATAGTTAATAAATTGTTAATGCTAGTTACATTGCTTTGCTGTCTAGTTGTGGCTAAAAGGGAAAACAGAGTGCATCTTTTCTTTTCCACTAGCTAAGAGAAGCATTCTAAAAGATTACCATTGTAAGAAAAACACCTTAGTGTGCAGCTAAAATGTTTAGTTTAGACGTAGAAGACAGATACTGTATGGTGCTCAGTGTAGAGGACCAAGGTTCTGACTTGTTAACAAGCTGTTTCCTGTGCTGGAGGCATAAGGTTTTTTCTATCCTCCATCATTTACCCACAGTGTGACATTGAGCAAGTCAGTTAACCATACAGTGATTTAGGGCAACTGGGAGTTTGGGCCAGGTTCCTTAATGGACTCCTGGATTGCATGCTTAGTAACTAACTATGAACTAAGAGAAAGAGGGACAGTGTCTGTGAAACCTTAAGCCTGAATCTTTAGATGGCAAGGTTCAAGGCCTGTCATAAAGGAGAAGGTTCTTTGTGAAGAATGTTACTCACCTGCTCTGGGTGAACTAGGGACCAAGCCCCCACATTCCCCTTTCAGGGGAATAGATATAATCACTTCCAGGGTTGCATAACCTTAGTGAAGAAAATGAGCAAATTTGTGGAAATGTCTGTTAATAAGACAAGTTCCAACCGCGTAAATAACGGCCCCTCTCACGTAATCTAACATTAGTTCTAGTTACATAGCATGACACTTAATGGAAAAATAAATGAATTATAGGTTCATTGGAAGATTGGTTAAATTAGAGAAAAAAAAACAAACATTTGTAACTTGTCCATCTCGGTGAAAAATCTATATGAAGTAGATGTTTTGGAATGTATAATAACCACAATGGCAGGATCAAAGTGTCATGTTATGAAAAATGCGGTGCCTTCCAAGGCAGTAAGATGTGAGCTTGGAATGTGTGGATTCATTCAAATTAGCATGGTGTGTGTGTGTGTGTGTGTGTGTGTGTGTGTATGTATGTGTGTGTGTGTGTGTGTGTGTGTGTGTGTGTGTGCGTGTAACAAACTCAAACATATTATGAGCAGTTAGCATGCTAAGGTAAACTGTGTTCTACCTAACAAAGAGGAAGGAGAGGAAGAAGGAGAAAGTGATAGAAGTAACTGCCCTGAGATTACGATACATGTGTCTCACATGTTGTCAACATCAAGTAGGTACTGGAACCTTTGAACATACATTAGTATAATGTAGCCTATGTTAATTTAATTGTTTTTTTTTTTTTGGGGGGGGGTAAGACTGTCATTTCAGGACTTTTTTGCAATATGTGGGGGGCCTGAAGGCTACATTCACAGAGTTGATGTACATTTCCAAAAATGCTGGTTGTGTTCCTGCCAGTAGATATCCACTGACCTTTTTGTAGTATTACAGCGGTCTCTGAATGTGTTAGGAAGTAGTATATGTGAAGCATTACTTTTGAAATGTTGGTGTTCAGTTTCTACTACTGCTTGTTTGATGTTGACAGGTTCAGCATTTGGTGAAAGCATTTTATGTACCTGATGCCAGTGCTATGAACTTCATTGAAAAAAATAAACCAGTGCTTTTGCTATTAGAAGTGATCAGTACATGCCTGGTAGGAAAGAAGGGGGTGGGGGGCTTGCGAGAGTTCTAAGGATTCGTTCTTTGATGCTTTTCATCACTGATGGCACAATGCACTTGCAGTGGCTTGTTTGGGGGGGGGTGAATGATATTAATGATTTTCATTGGGATAGATAATTTGGTTGTGGAAAACATCCTTAAATCTGCTGGAATTATTTTCATACGTGATAGGTGTTGTTTCTTAGATAGGGAGTTAATAAGTAACATTTTCAGTAAAGGAATTTAAAAAAATGGTCAGTCCTCATGTTTTGAGCTGCATAGGACCCCTAACTCCCAGCCTCTTTTCCATTACACTAATCAGATAAGTATATTGTTAACTTTCTAAGCCATTTTGTGTGTGTGTGTGTGTGTGTGTGTGTGTGTGTGTGTGTGTGGTATGTACTTGCTGAGAGTTTTCATTTCACCAACTGTAGCTCTAGTCCTTCACTTGGCAGTGCTGATTGTCTCTCAGCACATCAAATTCTTAAAGTATAAGCAGAAATAAAACTCAAAGTAATTTGAAAGTAGCAGGAAAATTATCTTTGCATTTTAAGAGGCAGAAATGTAACTAGAGTGGGGCCAAAGGGGTAGTTGCTCTCGGTGCAAGGTGTTTGGGGACATGATTGGCAGGTGCCAATAGTGTGAGAGTGTGCAGCACTGACATTCAGAAATCAATGCAGGTACTTCATTTGCAAAACACTGAAGTGTATTATGTGTGGGACCATAACAGAAGCAAGCTACTGTTAACCTGTTATATTAGTAGCAAACATTTTGTTACATTTAGTGAATAAAAAGCTTTTATTTATTTTTTTGGTCCATAACTATGAAGGAGTGTTTGTTTGAGGTTTGGGAAATGCATAGGGCTCCAGTAAACCTAGATACAGTTCCATTAAGAAGAAAGATTATTTTTATAGAAAGATTATGTTATATAAGTGTCAGAAACAACATTAACATCAATAGCCAGCATTTCTATTGAATTCAGTAACATAAACAGGGATTGTTTTTCATTTACAAAATCATAGAGTGTGTCATCCTGACCTGAACCATACCACTGTTTTATTCATGCTTACTATTCAGAGTTGCATATTTTTTGACAAAGACTTTAGGTAATATGTAAGAGGATCTCTGGGTTCTAGTGGTAATGCAGAAGGCTAAAAGCTGTGCAAAAGAACTGTTTGTGAATGTTTACGGTACATGGCTTCAATATTTTTCATTGCTTTTACAGCACTATCTAAAGAGTATCGTGGAGTCTAGTGCCTCGCGCACCCCACCCCTTATCTTTTGTGCAGCAAAACTTTGTTCTGTTAACTTTGTCAGCACCTTTTTGCCATGATCTAAAGAGTATCCCTGGTGTCTAGTGCCTCTCCCCCAGTATTGCATGATTTGCTCTTTAATCTAGGAGAGTGTGGAGGTATGTGTGCCTCCCCCACATGCACACATATTCACACATCCATGCATAAACTACATACACACACACACACACACACACACACACACACACACACACACACACACACACACACACACACACACGCGCGCATGTGCATTTCTACCTGTCCATTAAACTACCCGATACTTAACCTGTAAGGCAATCTTACCAGTTGGAAGCAATGGGTAAACATGGGCTTTTTGTAATATTCATTAACATGTCCAGTTGAAGTAATTTACACAGCCTTTTTACAGACATTTCTGGGAGTGAGGGTACATGGCTAGTTAGCATAGGCCACTCACCTGGAATGACTCAGCATTTCTGGTGTGCTGCAGAAAAACCCCACTGTGGTACCTTGTGGTAGGGCTGTTTGAGTTGGAAATGGTTACTACAAGGTGTACATCTTTCTGATTTAAGCCTCAAATCTATAGGATTATCTCTTCACTGTATAACAAAATTTATTTTTCAAGATGAAAAGCATATCTGTGGTTTGTAGTTATTTCGGACTGAGCAAGCAGTTTCTGGAAAATACACTCTTCGTTCTGCTTTCAAACAGGGTGTTTTGTCACATTACAATTAGCAGAAGTCTTTATATGTATCTAAAAACATTAACGAAAAACATTGATACTGGCAAAGTTGCAAGCTAGACTAACAGAAGAATAATTATAAGTATTTCACTATATTGATGGTTTTATTGTTCTGGAACACAGATGGACTTGCATCTATTTTTGGTTTAGTTCAATGTAACCAGTTTAATTTGTAATCAGATTAAAAATATGTGTGCTGAAGCTAGGGAAATTGTTTCAGCTAAAAAAGTAGCATACAGGAGGAGCCCACCTAGACTGTAAATAAAATTTCTTCTAATTACATATTTTCAAATCATTGATTAGCAGTTGTGTTATGAGCTGAACATCTGAAAAATAAGGACAGATTGTTTATAATTGTAAATTCCCTGAATTTTTTTTACTGTTTCTAAGCAGTATACCTTTTGTTTTAAAAGATACAGCAATCCTTATTTATTGCATTTTTTCATGTGTACTGGCATCTGGTATTAATTCACATTTCACCTTGTACATGGTTATTTGCATTTTTAATCCTAGTGCATTAATATTACTATTTGGTTAAGCAGGTAAAACTGCTCATCTACAGATATGTGGTTTCTGGGATGGTTCAAGAGCAGTGGAAAGGTTACCTCCACTCATCCATCCACATTCCCCTTTGTCCCATTTTTGCACATGGGGATGAGGGTTTCACATTGAAAGTGACCATATCTAGAGCCAGTGTTCACACCACTGCATGGCTAGCCCTGCTGTGGTTGTTGTTCTGTACCACACACACACACACACACACACACACACACACACACACACACACACACACACACACACCTATGGTCACATTTGGGCTTCCAGTCCACCTACTGCATGTTTTTGCAATGTGGGAGGAAACCAGAGCACCCAGAGAAAATCCATATGAACACAGGGTGAAAATGCAGAGTGTACACAGATCACATCCCAGCCAAGAATCAAACTGGAGACCCTGTTGCTCTGAGGTGGCAGTACTATGCACTGTGCTACTCTGCCACCAATGAGCTTAACTGGCTTTGTTTAATCACAGACTGTGGTAGTTTTGGGGTTCTGGCAAAATCTTGTATCATGTGGATGCATAGCAAATTAATTTGCATTTCATGTCTTGGAATCTATAAGATGGACTACCAGCTAAGGCTTCAGTTTATCCATATATTTCCCTGTTGTTAAAAGCAAAGTGGCCAGAAATGTGCTGTATGGTTGACACCAAATACCAGCAGTTCTGGTAATTTTATTTGAACATTTTCTTTGTTAACAGTGATTTCATATTCAGTTAATTCCTTAGCAAATGTTGTGTGTATTTGTTAGGGAGAGATTCGTTAATTTTGCTGTATCTTCAATATGTGAAAATAACACAGGTTTGTGTTAAATGCTTGCAAGTTATTGTGCACTTGACTGCAGTATAGAAAATTGCCACTGACATTCTAATTGGTTAGCAATTGTTAGGTATAGCAGTACCCAGAAAAAAAGTGAATGAAATATTTGTTTTGCTGGGGATGGGGCTAAGTGTTTAAAAGTAGTTTCATATAGTTTTGCCTGTCTTGTATTTAATTTGTATTGAGAAAGTATGATAACTAAAAGCCTATTACATGCAAATGCTTTATTATTTGTTTCAGTATTTCCAAATACTTGCAAATGAGGGAACTTGGGGCAAGATGGCAATGCCTTGGCGGCAGTGGCCTCTCTGGCTCCCATTGTACGTTTTATGTTTATGTAGTTGTTATTTGTTTATCGTCTGTTGCCCGTGTTTGGCTTTCATTGTAGTCTGTTGTGTGGATGGGTGTGTGGTTGGATGCAGCCACTGTGTCTTGGTTGAACACTTAAATCTGTCATTTCAGTTGCTCTGGTCAGGCCATTAGGGCCTTCTGGTGGAGAGTTGCATCAAGTGTGGAGTGCAGATGTTGGAGACCCGATTGTCTGCTGGTGCTGTGTGCTGGATCCAGATTTGTTTTTTTTTGTCAGTCAGAGGGAACTAGACTGGGATTTTGAGATGCCGTTGGTGTGGAGATGAGCCTGATGATGGTGAGATGGCTTGGCGCAGATGGTGGAGACCCAGTTGTCTGCTCTTGCTGTGTGCTGGATCGGATTTGGTTTCTTGTTGAGAAGGAGGGAACACTGGGATTTGGGATGTTCTTCTTAATATCTAGCTACTTTGCTGGTGTGGAGATGGGGCTGATGATGGTGAGAGTTGTGCCGAGTGCGGATGGGGTAAACCCATTTTGTCTGCTGGTGCTGTGTGCTAGATTAAGAATCCTGCATGGCTGTTAAAGCTTCTGTGCCTTTGGATGGCTTGGACTCTGTTGTTATGTATGTGTATATTCTATCTAGGTTTAATTTTATACATGATTTCTGTGTTTCTGTATTTATGTTAATACTTGAGCTTGGAGGAATGTAATTTCGAGCTGTGCACTTTTTTGTTGTATGGTCTGAATGGAATAAAGTTTTACTTGACTAACTTGGCTACTTACTTGACTTAAATGCTTCATAAATGTAATCTTAGATACTGAAAAAAGGAGGGTCCTTTAAAGAGTTACAATATCTTTGATTATCATTTTTTAACAAGTAACTGTATCTATCTGTCTATATGTTTATCTGTCTATCTATCTACTCTTTGTTGACTGGGTTAATTCCACTAGGACTGTACTTTTGCATTTGAAATTTCATCGCTGTCTAAATGGAGTACTTATGTTATAATTTTCAGTACGTTAACTTATAAAACCAGTTAGTGAAATTTTAAAAAGTCTGTAGGATTTACCCAGAAAGTTACATTTTGTTTCATATTGTATTTGTAAGCATAAATATCTTTTGTGAAAGTGTGTGGGTGGAGTGAGTGGCAATAGTGATTTATACAGTCATGTGCTGTTTTCTGTGGAAATTGCATGGCATGTGGTTTTAGTGAATTATTGTACATTCCTTACTGTACAGAGATGCTTGGTTTGCTGTGTGCCCTTTGAAACAATGCATTTGGAACATTCTTGGTGTAGGTTACCTTGGCAAACACTGCTGCTCTAAATTTCTTGACATTTAAAGAAGAATGCTGATTTCTTTGCCGTTTTGTTAATTTTCTCATTGTTTTAAAGACAACTAAATATTGTTTTATAATAAATGCATCAAAGCCATCCAAGTACATCCCCACTCATATGTTTGCACAGTAAAACACTGGAGGCAGGTTAAAAAGGATGAAGGGTCATTGTAATGGGATGTCTTTATTCTAGCTGCTAAAATAAGTTTAAGTCGAGGCAGCATGGTTTGCTTAGGAAAATTATTGTGAGCTATACATGTTTTACCTAACACACGAGATTGACAGAGTCAGTGAAAATGAGTGTTCTAAAACCAGGGAATACTGGCTGATGAAAATAACACCTTTTTCTGTTACAGATGTGAGCATGTTTGCAGCTTTCTTTTTTCCCAGCTATGTCAGAAATAAAATACACACATTCTGAGCATATTTTACAGCTATTTTGTCTAACTAGTGGTAGTGTGGATGAATGAAGTGTTTCAAGTACAATTGAAAGATGATGCTATCCTGTCATATTTTAATATATTTAAAGGTACATGTGAAAGGATTTGAGAAGGAGGGTGTTTCAGATCTGGATCATGGCTACCTTTAAAAACTCAGTAGGTGAAAGCTTTATTCTAGAGCACCAGTCTGCTTTTAGACTATCACTGTAGTGCTTAACTGTCAAGAGTAGAGAGCAACAGCATTTACCTTTATTGTTTTAAATCTGATGCAGCCATTTGGAGAGAAAGAAACATGGAATTTTGCACTTCATACCAAATTGCATGTGCTTCTATCCATGGATAATATTACTTTTACCCTTAACTTTCTTGCTTCAGTCTCCAATAGAAAAAGGCCACAATTGTCTGATGCTTTTACCTACATAACAAACAAAATAAAATGAGTAAAATTAAAAAAGGCGACAAATTGATGTCCAGTGGATTGCAGGCAAAACATGGGATTTCTGCAGATCAGATAACCTCAGACGTAGAAATGACTGGGTAAGCCTGTTTGTGCTTTATCTCATTTGCATAGCATAGTTAAGTGGGTGTTTGTGAGGAAAATTGATAGGTGTGAGTAAAGCTCACAAGAAGGTAGTAATTCATTGCTACCAGGCTATTGTTCATTACTGTATCCATTAACACTAGTGAGTATATGGAATCTGTGAAGCTGTGCATGAACCGCAGACAAAACATAATGATCTAGAAAGATGGTCTACTAAATGGGCAGGTGGTCTTGTTACACAGTAGCAGACTGCAGTTCAAAATGCAACAGAAATCATTCCTGTAGTTGGACATAGTTTAGAAGGGATCAGGTTTGTTGGATCCGAGAATGAAATGGACTTGTAGGAAGCCAGATCTGAATGTTTTGGCAAACTACAGTGTTTTCTTGTGCCCATAAAAAAACAATACCATGTCAGAACAAGTCCTAGTGATTTTTCCTAAAGCCTAAACATAAGGAAGTATAATATTACAGTGCCAGTCTTTGTAGGACTTTACTTTTGTGCATCCCATACAGTACTGGAAGACCTGCCTTGCCTCTAATAGTGTCTGTCAGATATTTATATATAATAAAAGAACAATTATTCACTTATTTTTTAACAGATTTGCCATCTTGTATTTGTTTGCTGTGGTCACTGTATCCATACTACCAAGAGTTTATCTTTTTTGTAGAGCACTTTCTAAGCACCAGTTGCTTGGGATGGGGAGTGGTGGGGTGGGGGATTAGGTAAAAAGGGCTACAGTTGTAATTATTTAGATAATATTAACAGTAGCCTAATCTAGTATCAAGCAAGTAACCCCCCCCCCATCTGTTAAACAACTGGTTTTGATTGTACTTTTAGGATGACATTAATCAGAACCAGTGAACAATATAATTAGTTGAAAATTGATTTTTTTGCACTTGCAGTTAAAATAAAGTTTATATATGCTGTCTCACAGGAACGAATCTCAAAGTTAAGCTTTGTAGAGAAACAGTGTTCAGAAAATGCTGTGTTAGTTCTTCTGAACTTAAGGTAGAAACCCACAGCCATTTCAGAAAATCATTAAAGTCTTGCAAAAGTGGAGCATAATTCTAATGTATGAGTCTTATTTTTTAAGATATTCATGTACTTAAGCTGTAAAACAGGGTCTACAGTGAATAATCGCATGTCATTTGAAAGTCATATCATTGTCCCAAACCCAAAGCATCTAAAATCATGAGAGGTCAACTGTGACACACCCAATGAGTCAAAATGCAAAAACTTTTTATTTGCAGGGTGGCAAGAAACCCTACACCTCTTGATGTAAGGGTAATCCCCTACACACCTGAACTATTTTATATGCATATTGATGTCAACAAAATTTGTAAGTTCATTATGCTGGTGGAAATTCACACTTGTCACTGCCAGTTGTTAACATCTTTCAACTGGCTAGTAACAAATCAGGAAAACTTCTTCCTTAACTTCCAGTTGTATAAAATTCTCAGTCACGGACACTCTCCACCATTAAAACTGAATTTCTAATTAAACACCAAAACAACACATTTAGAGATGACTCTGAAGACTTGAGGTTGATAGCACAGCTTGAGCTGGCCCAGGTTAATAGTTGGTCTACCAATTCCTTTGAATATGTGCTTGTAGCAGCAGTTAATTGCAGATTCCTGCGTGTGTACAGTCCACACAGTTAGCACAGGCTTCCTCATTGACCCATTGTGGGAGCTTAAAAGATGGTTAGAGTTGGGTGATTTTAATGCCTGGTTTGATGACTGAAAGTCTGCCATGGACAGCCTGCCCTTTAGTCATGTTCTTTCTTCTGTTGCTCGTTTTCAAGAACATTTTCAGCATCTGATGTTGTAACGTGGTCTGTTACCCCGAGTTTTCTATGGACAAACCCCCTTCCCGGTGTACTGTATGTTTGTTTTGTAAGACAGAATATATACATTTGCTGGATAGATGGTGCATTGTGGATTCCTTGTATATATGATACATGTGAGTGAGTTACTTGTGATTGGCAAATGCTAGTCATGTGCTTAGTGGCAGCTTTGATGTAAACTATGGTTTCACTACATTATGTCATTCCTATGAAGTTTTAGGTCGTTAAAGGGACAGAAGTATTTCACATAATACTTTAGTGTTTTGCTATTTACTTATGGTGTGTTTGAATTTTTGTTACTGATTTCTGCATACCCTAACATATTTTGGGAGCGTTCTGGTTTGTTTTTATATTTAAGAAAGTTATGGAATTGTCAGTCAAGTATAGCTGAATCAGTCATGTGTCAAGTGATGTTACTGTTCTCTGTTATGAAAGTAGATCCCTAAAATGACTTCACTCAGCAGACAAGATGCCGTTGTACACGGTAATGTAAAAACAACTTGCTAGTGTGTGTTACTATTTAAAAAGTCAGTCATATCAGAATAGTCTAACGTTTAGTGCAGGTGTTTGAGCAAGATATTTATGATGACATGGTTTTCCTGATATGGATATTGTACAACAGGACATTTTAACATAACAGCATTTGTAAGTAACTATATCACATAACCGCAAATCAAGTGCATACATTTACTTATAATGGTTGGAATATGTCAATTAAGTGACAGTAAATGATTTTAATAAATATTTTGAAAACAGTATAGTAAACATGGAGTATAGTGTATGTGAAGGAGCATTGCAGACTGCCTCTAAAGGGTAATACTTGTTATCCCTAACAGCTTTGACAATCTAGTCCTGTAAGTGAACTATTCTCCCATCCTATCTACATATTACTACTCCACAGAGCTTTCCTATCAGTGTTAACCTTTCAGAAACATAACTTATTTGCTAAGGTAGTGGGGATGCAAGATTTGATCACCAGGATGTATTTACCTGCAACTCGTGAGGATTTTTCATTTATGCTGCTGCTGTTGCTGTATAGGCTAGTCTTTCAGCTCAGACATTCAGTTACTGTAAATGCCAGTCCAATGGTTCATTAGCACCATCGATGCAATATTACGTTATGTGTTACACACTATAAGTGAACCTTGTGGTGTTCAGCAGAGAGCATCCTGTTCTGGTAGAAACCCCCCTTACATCCAGTCTGTATGAAAGAAATTGGCTGTCAGCTGTTTAGTCATGTCTGTCGTAGCCAGCACCTTGGGGACACAATCTGCTGCTCAAACCTTGGTCACTTTTGTCATGGCCTGGGCTGCAGCTTCCTTCCCTGTGTAACCAGCGTGATTACTGTGTGTTTTTTTTTTTTTTTTTTTTTTTTTTTTTGCTCTAGAAAATTATGATACTACAGTGTGGCAGTGACTTAGCATACCTGAAAAAATGTTAATAGTACCAAGTACTGGTATTCTGCAGTCATCTATTGACTTATTTAGCTTAACAAAGCAACTCCATTTGTTTGTGCTGCCTGTCACTGCTATAGTGAAACATTATTATGAATAACACTAAAGGTGTGTGTGTGTGTGTGTGTGTGTGTGTGTGTGTGTGTGTGTGTGTGTGTGTGTGTGTGTGTGTGTGTTTATAATCATAATGGAAAATAAAATTCCAAGGACAGGTAGTCCAGCATAGCAGAGTATATCAGTACCAGACTGACCTTCAGTATACCTGCTAAGCAGTACAGTGATACTGGATATTATTAGTGCAGAGAAGAACACACTTTTTGAAATAATACAAAATGTAGTAGAGTACCTGTGGTACTTTAAAATGCAAGTTTCATCTGATTCACCACTTATAAATATCAGTTTCCTTTCATATATTTACAGAGGTCAGTTTAGACAGTAATACAATGAGAAAGGTAGATCATTTCTTAACATTAAAAAACAGAAAAACTAGTAGACTTAAAACTTTGTTAATGAGCTCAGTCACAATAATTTCCAAAAATCATGAAACCCAGGTAGTGTTCCAAAGCAACAAGCCTTTATTTGTGATTGAGCTCATTAATGAAGTTTTAAGTCTACTAGGATGTTCTTCGTGTTTCAGTGTTGCAGTCCTAATATATGGGTTATCCGGCTCCCGGTAGCCCTCACTCGGCCCGAATATCAGAGTCATCAGTATATGAAGTCGGTTGCCGCCAGTTGTGAAACTGATGTCAGAACGTCAGGTATAAAGGGAGGCAGCTGACGCCATTTCCTCAGTCTTTCTTGCCGCGGAGCCCGAAGCAGATGCAATTCGCACTAGTGCTGGTCGGCCTTTTACCTTCTTTTTGCTTTCCGACTACCAAGTTGAAGACGCCTTAAGATAAGTACCCTGTTGGGGATCCTCTTTTCTTGCTTTAATGAATGTCAGATAAAGTTAATAACTGTCCTGCCTGTGGAAAACAGATTCCGTACTGTGATTTTCATTCCTATTGTATAACTTGTTTGTGCCTTGACCGCAATGTCCCTACCTGCGATCTCTGTGCTTCCTTTAACCCACGTACCATATGCTGTAGAGCTAAGATTTTGCATAAGAATTTTGAAGTCTGGCCTAAGTTCATCAGTATGGCGTCTTCTGGTCTCCCGACTTTGGATATACCTAGGAAACGCAAAGACAAGGACCACGACAGGCCTAGGGTTAAATCTGCCGAAAATGCACCGGTGAAATTGGTCGTCGGCACAGCGGTAGTCAGTGAGGTGCTTTCGCAGCCCCTGCAGTCCGCAGATTTACAGCCGCAAGCCTCTGCTGAGACCTTTATGGAGTCCTCCATGCTGCAGGCTGCTATTTCATCTTCAGACCCTCCCCCCGTCACTGCCTCATATGGATCCGGAGCCGCTATGCAGGCACCGGCTTCTGACACCTCTTCTTTTCGACATGAGACCAGAACCAGACCAACTATTTTAGTTCAGACTTCTGCGGTTGCTAGGCCTCCTGAGTCCCTCTGGATTGCTAGCAAACCTTCCAGCCGCAAACCTACTCACAAGCAGGCGTTGGCCTCCCCTCCTGTGCCTTAGTCCCAGTTGGTAAAGATAGCTGGGGATCTTCTTTCCCTGATTAGAGGCTCTCATCCCCCCCTTCCAAGAGGGTTACAGAATTGTCTCCTGATGTTTTCTCTGTCTCAGATTCTGAGGTTTCCAGTATTTCTGCTGGAGAAGAAGGAAATTCTCAACTTTTTTCTGGGTTTGAGGATTCTGATGCTGAGGACTGTATCCCTTCTGCCTCCCCTCCAGAAGATTTTTCCTTTGGGGATACTTTGAATACTCTTAGGGAGCACCTTAAATGGGAATGTCAGGATTTTCCTCAGTCTAAGAAAAGAATCAGGGAATTTTTGGATTTGTCACAGCATAAGCCTCTAGCTATACCTCCAGTATTGGAAGTTGTGGATGATGCTTTCATGGAAAATTCTTTAACTCTTATTCCTGTTTCTCCTGCCCCCAGAAAACCTGACAGGTATTATAGTGATGTTCTTCGTGTTTCACTGTTGCGGTCATTACATTTCGGTAATCCTGCTGACAGGTTGCCCTCAGTCAGCCTGAATTCCAAAGTCTTGTGTCCTGCATCGGTTGCTGTCACCCCTTCCCTGACGTCAGGTCGTCAGGGGTATAAAAGATGCAGCCAACGCCATTTTCTCCAGTCTTTCTTGCCACGGGATGCCCGAAGCAGAAGCAGTTCGCAAGTATCGGTCGGCCGACTCCTGAGATTTTCGTGTTCGAATTTCACATCCGAAGTCTTCATTAAAGCTAAGTACCCCATTGGGGAAACTTTTTTCTTGCTCCAGACCGATGTCAGAAAAAGTTAATAATTGTATTTCTTGTGGAAAGCAAATACCTCATAAGGACTTTCATTCTTACTGTATTCCTTGCCTAGGCCCTGACCATAAGTTTCAGGTTGTCGGTTTTGTGCTAGATTTAATCAATGCACTATTAAGCATTTATATGATTTTGCATTAAACTATTTTGGATGCAGATTTAATTATCCAGAAATGTCGGATAGCCATCCGACTACCGGAGTTCACAAAAAACGCAAAGAAAAAGATAAACAACCGAGGCCCAAAACCGACGATGAAGCTTCTCCTAAGCCAGTCGCGGTTCTCAGTGAGGCGCTTTTGCAGCCCCTGATGCCCGCTACTTTAGAGTCGCAGGCTGCTACCGACTCCCACGTGGAGTCAGCTATGCCGCTGGAAACTCAAGGTATTGGAGTCTCAGACACTATTCCTTCAGATGGGTCCGGAGCCACTGAGCAGGCACCGGCTTCTGAGGGGGTATTCAGACCTAAACATTTATACATTAAACCGACTTCAGCTTCAAAGGCAAAGACTAAAGTACCTTCAAAGACAAAGAAACAGACTCAAGAGCCACGTGGACAGGCCTCCATGCCCAAAAAACAGATACTGAAAATGGCCGAAGACTTGATTACCTTGATCAGGGGTTCATATCCCCCTCCTGATAAGAGGCTTAGGCAAGAGACAGACTATGAATCTTCAGATCAGGTTTCTATTTCTTATGATTCCTCTTCTGATCAGGAATATTCTCTTCCCCTCTGTGAGGATTCTGATGCTGAAGAATCTATTCCTTCAGCTTCTCCTCCTGAGGACTATTCTTTTGGGGAACCCTTACATACCATGAGGGAGCACTTCCATTGGGAGAGCCAAGATTTTTCCGAATCTAAAAAGAGGCTCCGGGACTTCATTTTACTACCTCAACACAGGCCTCTAGCCATTCCACCTGTGTTCGACATTGTATATGATGTGTTTTCAGAGTCTAGTCTGACCCATGACTCCTTACCTCCAGCTCCTGTTAAGTCTGACAGATATTACATTGTTCCTGACTCTCATAAATTCCTTTTCAAAAACCCTGCTGCAGACCCAGAAATTATTTCACAGGGTCCCAAAGGGGTTAAGGCTTCTGCTGCAAAAAATCCTACACCCTCTGACAGAGATTCTAGGGCACTGGATAGATGGGGAAAAAAGGTTTACACATCTGCTACCTTGGCTGTAAGGGCCTTAATCTGTCAGTTTCATATGCTCAGATATCAGAAACATGTCATGGCATTGCTTAAACAGAAAATGTTGTTAAACTCTGAATTTGCAGAAAACAAGGAAATGCAGGATTTATTGCATGCAGCTGAACAAGTTGGAAAGCATACTTTGCAATGTGGTTTTGATTCTCTGGGGCCGCAGTTACGGGCTCTGTAATTAGGAGGCATGCTTGGTTAAAGGAACAAAATCTACCTGATCATGTCAAAGTTAAATTATTAGATGCACCTTTACAGCATGATACTTTGTTTGGTGTTAAGGCAAAAGAGGTGTTAAAGAAAATGGAGGACAAAACTAAATCTCTGCAAACTGTCAAAGATTTTTTACAAGTACAGCCATCTAGATTTAATAGACACTGGCCAACAAAGAATTGGTCCTTTCCTGTGTCAGACAGACCTCAAAGGGGCAGATCCAGACACCCTAGTGGCAGATCCCAGGCGTAAGGTTTATACAGGTCAAAGCAATGGGGTGCTTCTACCTCCAAAAGTGGAGAAGACAAATCATAACCTTACAGGAAACAGTCCCAATGACTTCCCCCTGCCTGCACCAAGCACTTATCTCCTGGCAGCACCCTTAGGGGGAAAAATAGCATTTTTTCTCAAAATTGACGCATTATAACCCAGGACAAGTGGGTTCTAAACATAGTGTCACAAGGTTACAAGTTCCACTTCCATACCCTGCCAAAGGCAAATGGTTGGCCAGTTCTGCCAAAAAATCAATGGGCAGAGGCGCAAAAACAAGTCTCATCCTTCATGGACATGGGGGCCAGTCAACAAGTACCAAAGCAAGAGCAGGGACAAGGATTTTACTCAAAACTGTTCTTGGTACCCAGAAAGGACAAAGCCTGGAGACCAATACTGGACCTATCTATTCTAAACACATTCCTGGATATACCAAAATTCAAAATTTTGACCTTGCAGCAGCTTCTGCCCATGCTGGGCACGAAGGCTTGGCTTGTGAATTTAGACCTAAAAGAGGCATACCTGCATGTCCCAATCAGGCAATCATGCAGAAGATACCTCAGATTCAATGCTGGCTTAATGCATTACCAATTCTCTGCACTGCTCTCTGGCTTATCTACTGTGCCCAGGGTCTTTACAAAGTGCCTGGCACCAGTAATTGCATTCTGCAGACAAAGAGGAATACAAATATATCCTTACTTGGACGACTGCCTAATTCAAGCAGAGAACAAGGACATTCTTCTACAGCATCTGGCGTTTGTGAAAAGACTTCTAACATGCCTAGGGTACACAGTCAACGAAAAGAAATCAAAACTAGTACCCTCTCAAGAGATAATATTCCTGGGTGCCAGCTTAAATACAACTGCCCAGATGGCTTATCTCACGCCAGGCAAACAAAGGCAACTGACTACTTATTTCAAAATATTGGCAACAAAGACCTAGTTATCTGCAAGAAAAATTCAGCAGGCTTTGGACTTCATGGCATCCTGCATCCTACTAATTCCATATGCAAGACTGCATATAAGGAAACTTCAATTGTACCTAAAAAGTGTTTGGACTCAACATTGCCACAGCCTGGAAACAATGATTACTCTCATCCCCTGCCTGCAACAGGAGTTTCGATGGTGGGCGAATGCTTGTCACCAGAACAAGGGACAGCCATTCACTTTACCCCCAACCAGGCAAAATCTAACAACGGATGCATCAGATTATGCTTGGGGGGCCAACATGGCAGGAAGATGCATTCAGGGCACATGGTCCACAAACCAGATGCATCTACATATCAATCAAAAAAAGATGCTAGCTGTTCAGAATGCCCTGACAGCCTTCAAGGACCTACTTCATCCGGGCCAACTACTGATAAAGACAGATAACACCACGGTCATGTGCTATATAAACAAGCAGGGGGGCACACATTCTTACCCCCTTTGCAGACTAGCCATGGCTTTGTGGGACACAGCATTGACTTACCAAGTTCATCTGCAGGCACAATTCCTGCCAGGAAAGGAAAATACTCTGACAGACGAACTAAGCAGAAACCTCATGGATCCCCACGAGTGGCAGCTGGATCCACAAGTCGTCAGCATGATAACAAGGAAATGGGGATGCCCGGACATAGATCTATTTGCCTCCCCTCACAACTACCAACTAAAAGATTCTGCACAAGGACTTATCACAGACAAGCATGGAAAGTGGATGCCCTATCTTTCAGCTGGAAAAACCTATCAGTATATGCCATTCCTCCACTGCCTCTCCTCCCCAAGGTACTCCTAAAGGTCAGACAGGAGAAGCCAAAGATGATACTGATTGCCCCAGACTGGCCCCGCCAGTACTGGTATCTTAAGAAACTTGCCTCAATGCCCAGCCTGGACCTTACCTCAAATACCTTATCTACTGTGCCAACAAAACAATCAGATCTTGCACAGCCAACTCAGGACACTAAACCTGGCAGCATGGCGGATAATGTAGGCATACAAAGCACACGTCTCAGTAAAGCTGTGATGGATGTCATTTTGGAAGCCAGAAGGCCTAGTACTAGAAAATCTTATGCTGGAAAATGGAAGAGATTTTGTTCTTGGAACCAGACACAAGGAACTGATACAGCTGTACCAAACATTCCTCAGATTTTGAAATACTTAACTGAGATGCTGGACAAAGGCCTATCTTTTTCATCAATTAAAATTCATGCCTCTGCCATTTCAGCTCATCACAATACAGAGCCACCAATCTTTTCTCATCCTTTATTAAGGCAGTACCTCAGAGGAGCCAAGAACTTAAGGCCTCCAAGGAGATCACCAATACCTGTATGGGACCTCAACTATGTCTTGGAAAAACTCACCCTGCCTCCTTTTGAGCCAGCTGCTACTGCTGATATAAAGTATTTATCTTGGAAAACAGCTCTACTCCTAGCAATAACTTCTGCAAGACTAGTATCAGAGTTACAGGCACTCATGGCTGTGGAACCTTTTATCATTTTTTATCCAGACAGGGTCTCTCTGAGGACAAACCCAACATTTATGCCTAAGGTGGTGTCCAGTGTGGCCCTTAACCAAACTATTAATTTGCCACATTTTTATCCAAATCCACAGAACAAGGGGGAGAGAATTCTACATTCTTTGGACATAAACAGACAGCTTAGATTTTATTTGGACAGAACCAAAGTTTTCAGGAAAACAGATCAATTACTAGTGGCATATGCTGCAGGATCACATGGAAAGGCTATCTACAAGCAGACTATTTCAAAGTGGATAGGCCACTGCATTCATTTCTGCTATTTACAGCATGGCAAGCCAGTGGCTAAGGGCATTAGGCCACATTCAACCAGAGCTGCAGCCACTTCAGCAGCCTTTCTCAGGGGAGTGCCAACCAAAGACATTTTAGAAGCTGCTACTTGGAGTTCGGTGTACACTTTTGCAAAGCATTATCATCTGCCACTCTACTCTAAATCCAGGACAGGCTTTGCCACTGCAGTTCTGCAGGGCCTCATAGTCGCTCCTAATGCTGTTTAGCTCCAGCCTCCCAACCATAGTTTTGGGACTCTACCCAAATGTAATGACTGCAACAGTGAAACACGAAGAACATAGTACAGTTGTGTACACTTACCATAAATGTAGATGTTCGAGTGTATTCACTGTTGCAGTCCAGGTTACCCACCCACCATCCCCCTTACTTCTGCTGGAACTTATCTTTCCTTCTCTGACTTATACAACCTATGTGGTGTATTTGCTTGTAGATGAAGGTAAAGTTTATATTGGTGCATGTGTTTTTATATATAAATATATATTTATATAATTTTGGCTACCCTTTAGGGGGCACCTGACATCTGGGGCAAGAAAAACTGAAGAAAATGGCGTTGGCTGCATCTTTTATACCCCTGACGACAGGGAAGGGGCGACAGCAACTGACGCAGGACCCAAGACTTTGGAATTCAGGCCGACTGAGGGCAACCTGCCAGCAGGATTACCCAAATGTAATGACTGGAACAGTGAATATACTTGAACATCTACATTTATGGTAAGTGTACACAACTGTACTTTCCTGATTCTCATCAATTCCTTTTTAAAAACCGTACTGCTGATCTTGAAATTATTTCTTAAGGCCCCAAGGGTGTTAAGGTTACTATTGCTAAAAACCCTTTGCCTTCTGATAATGAGTCTAGGGACTTGGACAGGTGGGGTAAAAAAGTCTATACCTCTGCAACTCTTGCCATTAGGTCTGTAAATTGCCTTTTTCACATGCTTGAGTATCAGCAGCATATGTTGGAGGCTATTAAGACTAAACTTGGGGATATTCCTTCCATATCTGAGAACAAAGATTTACAAGACTTACTGAGTTCTGCCACTTTAGTTAATAAGCATTCACTTCATTGTGGATGTCCTTCAAGGATGCATCTGCAGTCCTAACATATGGGTTGTCCTGCCTCAGGCAGCCCTTCGGTCGGCCGGATTCCAAAGTCTGGGTCTGGCCTCGGCTGATGTCGCACTTCACCCGACGTCATAGCTGCTGTCAATTGGGTATAAAGGCATCAGCCGATGCCATTTTCCTCAGTCTTTCTTGCCGCGCGGTGCCCGAAGCAGAAGCTGTTCGCAAGTGCCAGTCGGTCAGATCCAGAGATTTCTACTACCGAAGACTTCTAAAAAGCTAAGTACCCCGTTGGGGACTCTTTCTTGCCTCAGCCGATGTCAGAAAAAGTAAATAATTGTTTAACTTGTGGGAAACAAATGCCTCATAAGGATTTCCACTCTTACTGCCTTCCTTGCTTAGGCCCAGACCACGACGTAGCAGCTTGTCTAGCCTGTGCTTCCTTCAACCGACGGACACTTAGACGTCGGTCGGAGTTTGCGGAGGAGTTTTTTGGTCCCGCTTTTGCTTACAAAATGCCGTCGGACACTCCGACTTCACAATTAGCTAAAAAGCGTAAGGCAAAGGACCGACACTCGCGGTCCACGGTTTCGGCCGAAACCACGGTTAAGCCAACCGCGAGCATCTCGGTTTCGGCTGAAACCGAGTCCTCGGTTCTTCCTTCAGCCGAAAGCATACCTCCGACAGCCGAGGCCTCACACAGCATGGCTGAATCTGCTACTGAAATTTCTCCTGCTGTAGCAGGCACCCAGGATTTATCAGATACTATTCCTTTAGACATATCTACTCCTGCACGTGGAGCTGCTAGGCCCCCTGCATCCATGTCTATCAAGGCTTTTTCTAGGGCTAAAGCAGCTAAATCTTCTAAGGCCTTGCCTGCTAAAACCCCCTCACACAGGCCTAGCTCTAGTTCCCAAATGCTCAGCCTGGCAGAGGATCTCATTTCTTTGATCAGGGGATCCCAACCTCACCCTGACAGGGCCTCTCATCCCCCTCCCGAGAAGAGGCCTAGAGCAGAGCCCCCTGAGCCAGTTTCTACAGATTATTCCTCTGATGATTCAGAAAACTCAAATCCTCCAGAAGGCCCTTATTCTCCATATGAGGACTCTGACGCAGAAGACTCCATTCCTTCTGCCTCTCCTCCTGAGGAATTTTCTTTTGGGGAAACCTTGCATGCTATGAGAGAGCAATTTCAATGGCAGGGCCAGGATTTTTCAGATTCTAGGAAAAGGCTAAGGACCTTTTTACATTTGCCACAGCATAGGCCTTTAGCCATTCCTCCAGTACTAACAGTTGTGGATGATGCATTTAATGATGCTTGTACTGCCCCTGACTCTCTTTCCCTGGCCCCTGCTAAGCCCGACAGATACTACAGGGTCCCGGACACACATTATCACTTGTATAAGGCTCCTATTGCAGATCCTGAAACTATTTCACAGGGCCCCAAAGCTGTAGCAACTGCCTCTGCCAAAAACCTCCTCCCCTCTGAAAGAGAATCTAGAGCATTAGAGAGATGGGGTAAAAAAGTTTATACTTCTGCTACTCTTTCCGCTAGGGCCTTAAACTGTCAATTCCACATGATTCAGTATCAGGAATTTTTGTTAGATCAGCTAAATAAAAAACTATCCTCTCCTGAACCTATAGACCGTAAGTCCCTTCAGGATTTGGTACATAACACTCAGCAGGTCAGTAATCATTCCTTAAAATGCGGCTATGATGCACTGAAGGCTTCCTTTAGATCAGCTATGACTGGTACAGTGATCACAAGGCATGGATGGTTAAAAGAGCAATCCTTACCAGACCATGTAAAGTCAAAGCTCCTAGATGCTCCCATGGAGAAACACAGTTTGTTTGGCTCCCCTGCACAGCAAGTGTTAAAGAAGGTGGAAGAAAAAGCAAAATCTGTCCAAACAGTCAAGGATTTCTTACAGGTCCAGCCTCCGAGGTTTAGTAGAAATTGGCCTTCGAAGAATTGGTCCTTTCCAGACACCACCAGAGTACAGAGAGGCAGAAATAGGCACCCAAGAGGCAGAGGTCAATCCAGAGGTGCCTACAGGGGACGTCAGTGGCAGCCTAACAACCAGAGAAGTACTGCCACAGATCCAGCTACTACCACTTCCAGAGGACAGTCACAGTGACTTGGCTCTGATACCGCCTACCAGGGAACAACTGGAAGCACCCTTAGGCGGAAAGCTAGCCTTATTTTCAGTAAACTGGCATTATATTACAGGAGACAAATGGATTTTACAGACAATAGACAAAGGTTACAGGTTTCACTTCCATACTCTACCAAGGAAGAGAGGAATGCCAAACCTACCACCAAACCAAAAAACAAACGCTCTAGGACAAATCAACCACTTACTAAGGATGAGAGCTATAGAAAAGGTACCGTCTATGGAACAAGGACAAGGATTTTATTCCAGGCTTTTCCTGGTGCCAAGAAAAGAAAACCAATGGAGACCTATTCTCGACCTGTCCGCTCTGAACACATATCTCATTGTTCCAAAATTCAAAATGCTGACCCTACAGCAACTTCTTCCCATGCTGGGCAAGGAGTCTTGGCTGGTGACTCTAGATCTCAAGGAGGCATACCTGCATGTCCCTATACGACCAGATTGCAGAAGATACCTCAGATTTCTTGCATGATCAGAGCATTATCAATTCTCAGCATTGCCCTTTGGCTTATCTACTGCGCCCAGAGTATTCACGAAATGCCTGGCATCAGTAATTGCTCATTGCAGGCTTCAGGGAATTCAAATTTATCCATACCTGGACGACTGCCTGATACAAGCGGACAGCAAGATCAAATTAACAAAAGATTTGGAAAAGGTTATTCACCTATTGCAAGCCCTGGGATACACAGTCAACATAAAAAAGTCAAGGCTGATACCATCCCAAAGGATAACATTCTTGGGTGCAGAACTGGACACATCAAATCAAATGGCATTTCTCACAGCAGAAAAACAAAAGCAACTACCACTCTATTTCATGGCATTAACAACGCAGAACCAGCTTACAGCAAGAAAAGTCCTGCAAGCCCTGGGTTATATGGCATCCTGCATAATATTGATTCCACATGCCAGATTACATATGAGGAAGTTGCAATGGTACCTAAGGAATTTATGGTCTCAGCACAAGCACAGCCTAGAAACCCAAATTCCAATAATTCCATGCCTGAAGCAAGAATTCCTGTGGTGGGCTCAGGCCTGTCAGTTGAACAAAGGACTGCCTTTCCACAGCCCTCACCCAAGCCAGACTATCACCACGGACGCCTCAGATCTCGGTTGGGGGGCGCACATGGTAGACAAGTGTATACAAGGCCTATGGACACAAGACCAGCTGAACCTACACATAAATCAAAAAGAGATGCTGGCAGTGAAACAGGCAATTCAGACATTCAGACCGTTTCTTCAACAAGGCCATTTGCTGATAAGGACGGACAACACCACAGTTATGTGGTATATCAACAAGCAGGGGGGCACACATTCATATCCTCTATGCCGGATGGCAATGGACCTGTGGAATGTGGCCCTGAGCCTCAACATTCAGCTCAAGGCCATATTTGTGCCAGGAAAAGAAAATGTACTAGCAGACACCTTAAGCAGAACTACCACGGATGCCCACGAATGGATGCTGCATCCAGACATCTTCAAATCCATTACAAAGAAATGGGGGTTACCAGAAATAGACCTGTTCGCATCCCCACACAACCACCAATTGAGAAAATTCTGCACAAGGACATACCACCCACTTGCTTGGAAGGTGGACTCCCTATCCTTCAGTTGGGAAAACCTAACAGCATATGCATTCCCACCTCTTCCTTTGATGCACAAAGTGCTACTGAAGATCAAAGAAGATCACCCAAGGATCATCCTGATAGCTCCAGACTGGCCGAGGCAGCATTGGTACCCGCTACTAAGGAGTATGTCTCGGGCACACGCATGGCCTCTACCTCTAGTTCCTTTACTGCTAACACAGAACAACTTCAAGATCCTACATCCAAACTTGAAAACACTGCAGCTAGCTGCTTGGAATCTTACATAAAACAAAATAACCCAGATTTATCTCAGAGGGTTAAAGACATTATCCTGGAGGCTCGCAGACCCTCCACAAGGAAAACTTATTCAGCAAAATGGAAAAGATACCTCATTTGGAGTGCAGCAAAAGGAGAAAATGTATCATTGGCAAACATAGCTAACATCCTGGAATATTTAGCAGAACTTTTCCACAATGGCCTGTCTTACTCCTCCATTAAGATTCATGCATCAGCAATTTCAGCAGAATACAACATGGATCCTCCAGTCTTCTCTCATCCTCTACTCAGGCAGTTTCTAAGAGGAATTAAAAATGTAAAGCCTCCAAGGAAGCCACCTTTGCCTACATGGGACCTGAACATTGTGCTAGAGAAGTTAACACTTCCCCCTTTTGAACCAGCAGCAACAGCAGAATTACAGTTCTTATCTTGGAAAACTGCTTTCCTGCTTGCAATCACTTCAGCAAGAAGGGTTTCTGAATTACAGGCATTGATGGCAGTACAGCCCTTCCTTATCTTCCATCAGGATAGAGTGTCCTTGAGAACAAGCCCTACTTTTATGCCAAAGGTGGTCTCCAGGGTATCATTGAACCAAGCAATCCACCTACCAACATTCTTCCCAACCCACAGAACAGGGGGGAAAGACTACTGCATACCTTGGATGTGCACAGGCAATTGCGCTACTACCTGGACAGAACCAAGAACAATAGAAAAACTGACCAGCTTCTGGTAGCATATGCAACAGGAATGGAAGGAAAAGCAATTTCAAAACAGACAATCTCAAAATGGATAGGAAATTGCATTAGATTTTGTTACTCTTTTCATGGAAAGACAACTCCAGAAAACATCAGACCTCACTCCACAAGGGCTACAGCCACTACTACAGCTTTCTTACGAGGAGTGGCTACCAAAGACATTTTAGAGGCGGTTACTTGGAGCTCCGTGCATACATTTGCCAAGCATTATAATCTACCTTTATACTCCAGATCCCGAGCAGGTTTTGCCACTGCTGTTTTGCAAGGGATCTTAATTACACCATAATCTTCTTAGTGCCTCCTCCCCCAGTTTGGCTATGGTATTCTACCCATATGTTAGGACTGCAGATGCATCCTTGAAGGACATAGTACAGTTTTGTACCTACCATAAATGTAGATGTCCGAGAGGTATGCATCTGCAGTCAGGATTACCCACCCTCCTTCCCCTCTGTGGTACTCCTAGGGTATTTGCCCATCTTGTAGCTGGTTGGGGGAATCTATTATGGTGTATTTGTTTGTATATATGTATATACATGTTTATTTTTGTTGCTCTCTACTGTTTGGAATCATTTGCATTTATCCAAATTTAGCCTTCCTAGAGGGCACCTGGCATCTGGGGCAAGAAACACTGAGGAAAATGGCGTCGGCTGATGCCTTTATACCCAATTGACAGCAGCTATGGCGTCGGGTGAAGTGCGACATCAGCCGAGGCCAGACCCAGACTTTGGAATCCGGCCGACCGAAGGGCTGCCTGAGGCAGGACAACCCATATGTTAGGACTGCAGATGCATACCTCTCGGACATCTACATTTATGGTAGGTACAAAACTGTACTTTTTGACACTTTGGAGGCTTCCTGCAGAGCAGCAGCCACTGGTTCCATTATTAGAAGGCATGCTTGGCTCAGGGAGCAGCTTCTTTCTGATCCTGTTAAATCTAAATTGCTGGATGTTCCTTTGCACAAAGAGAATCTTTTTGGTAATAAGGCTGAAGGAGGTACTGAAGAAGTTGGAGGATAAGGTGAAGTCTATGTAAGCTGTAAAAGATTTCCTTCAGGTTCAGCCTCCTCGGTTCAGTAGGCATTATCCTTCCAAAAATTGGCCCTTCCCTGATCCTGGCAAGCAGGGTTGCTCTAGGCCTAGGGGTTTCAGATCTTCCAGATGGCAGGCTTCTGCCCCTCAAAGGGCTAAACAATGGCATTCTTCTTCTGCTAAATCGGGGAGTTCTAAGCCAGCTTCCCAAAGTAAGCATTCTCAATGACTCCGGCCTTCTTGTGCCTACCTCTGCAGACCCTGGGTTTCCTTTGGGGGGAAGGTTAGCCAGGTTCACAGAGGTGTGGTCTACCATCACAGGCGACAAATGGGTGCTCAATATAGTAAACCAAGGTTACAAGTTTTATTTTCACACCTTCCCTGTTCTGCAGGGGTACCCAGACATACCCAGAACTCTCAGGGCAGAGGTAGAAATTCAAATTTCTTCTCTTCTGACAATGGGGGCTATAGATCCAGTTCCTGCAAGCACTGAGGTTCATGGCTTCATGTATTTTGATGATCCCATATGCAAGGCTGCATATGAGAAAACTTCAGTGGTACCTCAAGAATCTTTGGTATCAACACATGCAGGACTTAGACTGGATTCTTCCCCTAATTCCCTGTCTACAAATGGAGTTCCTCTGGTGGGCGACAGCCTGTTCTCAGAACAAGGGTCTGCCTTTCCTCCCACCACCTGCCAGCCAGACTCTCATCACAGACACATCAGATGTTGCATGGGGGGGGGGGCTCATCTGGAAGGCAGAGGCATACAGAGGACTTGGAGCACCCAACAGATTCATCTGCACATAAACCTAAAAGAATTGATGGCAGTGCAGCAGGCCTTGCTGGCTTTCAGGGACCTACTCTACCCTGGGACTTTGCTGATCAGGACAGACAGTACCACAGTCATGTGGTACATCAACAAGCAGGGGGGACTCACTCTTGCCCCTTGTGCAGACAAAGCATGAGACTATGGTCCGGAGGCTAAACTCCCTGGCGGATCATTTGAGCAGACATGTTCTGGATCCTAATGAGTGGCAACTGAACACGGTCATTTTCCATCACATCACTCAGCATTGGGGTACCCCACAAGTGGATCTTTTCTCCTCTTACACCAATCATCTCCTTCCAACCTTCTGCACCAGGGAGTTTCACAACAAAGCTGGGAGGGTGGACGCATTGTCCTTCCCATGGACACATCTCTCAGTTTATGCATTCCCTCCTCTGCCTCTTCTTCCAAGAGTGCTGCTAAAGATAAGGGACGAAAAACCAAAGGCTAGTCCAGTAGCACCACATTGGCCCAGGCAGTATTGGTATCCCCTTCTTCGCAGCCTTTCCCAGGCTCAGCCTTGGCATCTTCCTTTGGCACCAGATCTGTTGGTTCAGGAAGGGGGAAAGTTCCTTCATCCTCATCTTCAAACTCTGCATTTAACTGCCTGGCTAATACTTTAAATATTTCCCAACAGGTGGTTGAAGTTCTTCATGAGGCCAAGAGGCCTAGCACCAGAAAATCCTATGCAGATAAATGGAAGAGATTTTGCTCTTGGATGCTGGCTAAAGTAGAAGACTCTCCTTATTCTTCTCTTTCACTCATTCTTGACTACCTAGCAGGATTGCTTAATGGTGGACTTTCCTTTAATCAATCAAAATTCATGCTTCAGCAATTTCTGCTCATTGTTCTTTTGAGCCACCCATTTTTTCTCACCCCTTGATGAAGCAGTTCCTGAGGGGAGCTAGCAATCGTAGACCTCCCAGAAGAGCTCATACTCCTGCTTGGGATCTTAATTTTGTCCTGGAAAAGCTTATTCTGCCTCCCTTTGAACCAGCTGCCTCTGCAGATTTGAAGTTTCTTTCCTGGAAGACTGCTTTTCTTTTGGCTAGTACTTCAGCCAGAAGGGTATCTGAGCTGGAAGCCTTAATGGCAGTAGAACCTTTCATTATTTTTCACTCAGATCGGGTTTCTCTGAGAACCAATCCCTTCTTTATGCCTAAGGTAGTTTCCAGTTTAACTCTTAACCAGACTATTCACCTGGCTACATTTTCAGCAATCCCCAGAATAAAGGGGAAAGGATTCTGCACTCTTGATGTGCATAGACAGCTGAGATTTTACTTAGGACTAAATCCTTTCGAAAATCTGAGCAGTTGTTGGTTAGTTTTGCTCCTGGAGCTCAGGGTAAAGCTATTTCAAAACAAACCATCTCCAAATGGATTGCTTACTGTATTCACTTTTGTTACCTGCAGCATGGGAAGGTTCCCCCTCAGGGTATTAGGACCCATTCTACTAGAGCAGCTTCTACCTCTGCAGCTTTTCTGAGAGGTGTGCCTACTAAGGACATTCTAGAAGCAACTACTTGGTCTTCTGTCCATACCTTCACAAAGCATTACAATCTACCTTTGTTTTCTAAATCCAGGGCTGGTTTTGCCTCTGCAGTTTTGCAGGGCCTTCTTACCAACCCTTATTCTGTGATCCTTCCTCCCCCCCCTTTTTGTCTTTTTCCTGGGCTTTGGGAATCAACCCATATGTTAGGACTGCAACAGTGAAACACGAAGAACATAGTACAGTTGTGTACACTTACCATAAATGTAGATGTTAGAGTGTATTCACTGTTGCAGTCCTGGTTTCCCACCCTCCATTCCCCCTTTTTTCCTAAGGCACAGACTATATATTTTTATTTTTTGTATGACATTTCCAGGGTGTTTCCTTCCTGGGTTAGCCTTCTTTTGGGGGGCTTCTGACAGTTAAGGCAAGAAAAACTGAGGAAATGGCCTTGGCTGCCTCTGCCTCCCTTTATACCTGACATTCTGACATCAGTTTTACTACCGGCGGCAGCCGACATCATATACCGAGGACTCTGGTATTCGGACCGACTGAGGGCTACCGGGAGACGGATAACCCATATGTTAGGACTGCAACAGTGAATACACTCTAACATCTACATTTATGATAAGTGCACACAACTGTACTTTTTCTGTTTTTTATTTTCTCCTCAACACTTATGTTGGTGAGGTTTTAACTAGACAGTTTCCTGTGTTTGTTTATTTTTTTGTTTTTTTTTTCTATTTTAATTTTTTACATTTCTTAACATTACTACTCAGCTAAATTCTATGAACAAGTGACTGCTTGAGACAAGCCACAGGTTTTAATTTCTATCCTAATCGCAACTGACTGAAAGGTGCCATTGAGGAAGTGGTGATTGTCTTCATACTTTATGGCATGAAGATTGTTTTTTTTTAATTGTAAACATTAATATGTGAACATACTCTTAAGAGCATGCATCTTAAATTGTAGTTTATAATTAAATTAGCAGTGTTATAAATGCATACTTCTTTGCTTTTTAGGTCTGTGCGTGATGAGCGGGGCTTCTATCTACACAGCGAGACATGTTGACTGGAATTCAAAATTAACCAATGGCGGTTTTGGGTTTGCTTATATCCTTGCATGGGTTGCCTTCCCTCTTACCTTCATCAGTGGAGTAATTTATGTCGTCCTAAGAAAACGTGAATAAGATAACATGTAAAACATTTAACAGTTGGTATCAACTCATTTATGGAGAAAATGAAAGCGGAAAGAAAGACGATGCATTTCTGTTATAATTTGAAGATGTATATAGTATCTATGGTTTAAAACGTATTTATAACACTTTTTACATACATGTATATAGTATTGTTTGCTTATGTGACCAGGAGCCTCATTTTCAAGTGTTTTTTTTTTCCTTCAAACTAATGAAATATCTAGAAAACTCTCATTTGTAATTGTTTTAACTACGTATCTACTGGATGCCAAAGTACAACATAAAAAGCTCTGAGAAAGACATTTATTTCTATTTTTTGTATGTTAACCAAATAGTATATAAAAATTAGAGCTAGCAAGTATGTTCAAATTGTGCAGCTTCTTATAAAAAAATAAAGTGCCTCCGTAATCTAGCCGTGTGTTTGGAAAGTGTGTCCCTGTACTGACTGAAGAAACTGAAATGTTTTTCACAATGGTGCTACATATTTACCATTCCTTATACTGTTAGACATTTAACAATCGCACTGAAGACTTAATAATGAAAAATATGAAAATAATAAATGCTGTAATAATGGACAAAGTAAGATTTGTTATTTTTAGTTAAAGAAGTTTGATGCTTAATCAGGAGTTATTCGTTGCTTTGCTGATATAAACTGATGTTTTGCAGGAAACTGATGTAAGGACTGATGGCTTAAAATACATATGTATGTTTTAAGTACTATATGTAAAGCATAGTAATTTTCTTTATTCTGATAATATATTTAGGGATACTAGGCTAAGTTAGAAATACTATATGATTTAATGGCTGATGGAAATCAAGTGAATGAAACCCAATGCTACATTACTAAGCAAATTAGCAGCCCATAGTCTTGAACATTTTGAATTAGTACCCCTATACTTGGTAAAATACAGTTATTGTGGGACAGTCATAGTCCAAGATGACTGTCTCTTGTCTCCTGAATTCGTGACCAAAAATAATTTAGAGTTGTAATTCTGTTCCAGTCAGAAACAAATTGCTCTGGGTGAGTCAGAAGTCTGGCAGCTGTTAAAACTCCCTTTTTGCTGGCAATCTGAATGAATTCCATTTTCACTGTTGGTGCAGTCTCAGCAGTATTGACCGTCATGCTTGCCATCTCCCTGCCTTGCCTATTACTGTACTCCGGAAGCAGTCTTCATGATATCTTTTTTTGAGGATGAGTAAATGGTGAACAGCAGGGGACCAAGTCACTGCATTGTGGCCATCAGGGTTTTTTCATAATGCTGTAACTTTTGTGTACCACCACATATAGTGTCCCATCCTGGCTCATTACTGCATGTGTGCTTTGGGAATGCAGGTGTTGGAAAACTGCCCTTCACTTCACCCTCTAGACCCACCAGGATTTGAACAAGTGATGATAGAACTCCTCCCCTCTGATAAGACCAGGATGCTAGTTACCAATCCACCGTCACCTGTCCTGACCAGCCCTTCATAGTTCAGGATCCCTAATCACTAAAGGCAGGTAGATACCCTTACATCAGTTGGCTGCCTGAATCATGACAGGCAGGTAGATACTTTTGTATCAGTTGGCTGCCTGAATCATGACAGGCGGTAGATACCCTTATATAAGTTGGCTGCCTGATTCACGACAGGCAGGTGGATTCCCTTGCATCAGTTGGCTGCCTGAATCATGACAGGCAGGTAGATACCCTTATATAAGTTGACTGCCTGAATCACTAGAGGCAGGTAGATACCCTTATGTAAGTTGGCTGCCTGAATCACTAGAGGCAGGTAGATACCCTTATATAAGTTGGCTGCCTGAATCAAGACAGGCAGGTAGATACCCTTGTATCAGTTGGCTGCCTGAATCATGACAGGCAGGTAGATACCCTTATATAAGTTGGCTGCCTGAGTCACGACAGGCAGGTAGATACCCTTATGTAAGTTGGCTGCCTGAATCACTAGAGGCAGGTAGATACCCTTATATAAGTTGGATGCCTGAATCACGACAGCAGGTATATACACATATCAGTTGGCTAACTCGTTTGTTCTATAATGCTAATTGTTTTATTTTTTTCTACAGCACACTAACATTATATTTAGCAGTATTTTAGACAATGCTATTAAGTAAACTGTTCTAATGTTTTTTGTGAATGCTTCACTTTGCTTGTCAGATCCAAAGAAAGGCCGCACTTGTTGCTTCCTCAGATACTTACACACACACTCACATATATATATATATATATATATATATATATATATATATATATATATATATATATGTATGTATATATATATTTATATCTGTCTGTGTGTATATCCTGTGAAACGTAAAGCAAATATTACACATTATGAACAACTTTTTAAGAAATTTGTGTTTTTTTGTGATGGAGAGTATAAGAACTTTTGAAAGAGGAGGGAACGTTGACTTACTGCATGACAGGAGGGAACTTTTCCGGTACTTTGAGCTGACAGATAACATTCCCCCTGGCTTGAATTAATTCAAATTGCCATTAAGCCAAAATGAAAAATAGGAGACTGAAGTAGCAATATTTCTAGTCTGTGCTGTGAATGTTCTCTGGTGTAGTAGTTAAGATATAGCTTACAGGAAGACATGATTTGCAACTCCTGACATTAGCTTGAACTTTTCTGCTATTTCATTTCATGTGAATTTTTCACAGATATATTCAATGGGAAGTGGAGTGCCTGTGAGCTGGAATGTATGTTGATTGGTGGAAACTGAGCATGTGATTTGCAACAAGCTTTATTTAAACGTGTTTTTGTTTTAAAAGTTTATTAGTCCAATTAAATCTATTGTGAGTGAAAGGACGAAATCGCTAATTAATAAACCATCTTTTTGGAGTTACCTACTGGAGTGGTTTGTCCATTATTGTATACTGAACTATTTGTAGTCAGCAGGATGTCTTTGGAAATATGTGTGTGCACATTTGTATCTGTATATCTCTATAAATATCTGTGTCAATGTGTGTGTGTGTGTGTGTGTGTGTGTGTGTGTGTGTGTGTGTGTATGTATCTTTATCTGTCTATTTATTTAGGTGTGTGTGTGTGTGTGAGAGTGACACAGAAAGGCCTAACATTTTTTTACTCTTTCTTTTAAGTATTCATTCTCTTGCCCTGTTAGTGTGACTTTGAGGAATTATCTTGAAATCCACTGCTTTACAGGTGTCTCATTAATGCTTACCTTCTGATGTCATTAAGAAAGTGGCATAAAGTTAATTTGAATTGTGGTCAGAAATGTATTCAGTTAAGCATCTTTATGTTCTTCCTGTTGTGTAATAAATTTCAACTGTATTATTTCTAAATATAATCCCTGATACTACTTTTTCAGCTATTTGGAATATGGCAGGTAAGTTATTCACCAGTTCCCATCAGAGCAGGGGTGACTGTACAATGGGTAGTGAACTTGTATGTTGCCAAAAGGAGCTGATGGAGTTGCCATGCTGAATGGGAAGCAGGTGAAGTGAGACAAAGTTGTATTTCTTTTGCACCTTAAGACATCCATGCAACTTTTATTGTGGTCTTAGTAAATAGTGACTATTCTCAGCTGTGCGTGGAGAAATGTGTAGTACACTGCTTGTGTATTGAATGAATTCGTACATTTCATCTCTGGAGTATAGGTCTGAAGAACAGCAACACCTTTCAACTTCTAATGAGAGACAATGTTTACATTACTCCTGTCTAATCTTTTTAAATAGTTTAGAGGGTATAGTACATTCCACTGACCCTCAGAGCTCTTCCATGCGCGCGACCCTTACCTTAAATTTAAATTTAAATTTAATTTCACTTTTTTTTACACGCCCTGCCAGAAGTTTTGTTTTCTGCGCATGCGCCAACTTTCTTTTTTTTTCCCATACCAGCTTCTGCTGGGTATGCACACGAAAAAAACGCTCGTTGACATTTTTAAAAGAAAAGCTGCAGGAGGGAGCTGATCGTAGCGTAGACTACAACTAGAGAAAGTACTCCAGAAAATGCCAGCTAACACGAGAAGGAAGCCAACAATGATTAGTATGTAAGCTAACATAAGTTCTATGTTACTTTGGCAACTATTACCGAGTGAGACAAGGAATGCACAGATCACCGAGAAACCTAGTACTGGCAGCGAGTAATGAAGAAATGAAAACAGCATCTTTGAGTGCTCCATTGCTGAGTACGCTTCCTGATTCTCACTGTGTGTGCCCATTCAGTTACAGCCAAGAATATACACACACTTCACAAGAAGGTGGCCTTTGAACAATGACGATGTAAGCAGTTAAGAAACGGTAATCATTAACAATACATTTTGTACCTAAGATGTTGGTATTTGGAGTTTTATTTTTATCTTTTCTGCCGGAGATGAGTACAGAATCTTGTTCATGCTTCATTAAACATAAATGTAGATCTTGCCCCAGTGAGCAAGCAGTAATGCAGAAAACCAAAATGTTTTAACTAATACATTTTGCTTGGTATACAAGTTTCTCACAGCACATAGTAAGCACTCTATTTTTAAATTGAGCTAGTTTGGGATATAGAGTTTGCAAAAAGAAAAAAGCATTTTTCCTATTTTTCTAGTCAGCATTTTTGCAATGATTCATAAATTATTTTATTGAAGGATCATTAATTATTATGCATATCTCTACATATAAACATAGTTAGCAAATCTGAAAAGTACTGCAACAGCATTGTTTACTGAAAGCATTTCTTGCTTTGTAATAGCGTATCACTTTGCCATCTTAAAATAGCAGTATTGGATTGATTCTTTTAAAATGTAGCTTCACTAGAATTAGACTGTTAAAAATGTTCTTTTGGCAGACTTTTCAGTTAACTGTCATGTGTCTTTCTTCTGTTGTGTGGTTTTACACTGTGTCAAGGCTCAAAACAGTAAAATCTCTGCATGTTCTTTTTCTTATGCTTCCTGTCAGGGACTGCCTACTACACTGACAATGAAACATTTGTTTTATAAGCATCAAAAGACTACAGTTGATGCAGAATCCATGCCTTACTTAGACATTACACACTGGATATGGCTTCCTAAGATAAGGGCAGATTTTTGCAGGCCTATGGTAAAGTGTGTGATTTCCTCATTGGCGATATTATGTAGCATAGCTGTTAACATTGGCATTTCTTTTGTTATGTAAAGAGAAATATTCTGAATGTAAAATTTGCACACTGACTCTACTAGGGAAAGGCAGGGCCTGTGAACATATCACTGGCCATGTGAAGTTTACACTGTTTCATTATTATGTAGAACTGTGCATAGGGTTAGGTCGTTAGGATGTCTGAGGCCAGATATACATTAATTTTGGCTTAATATGCTGTCCTCCAGTTTTGGCTGTGCATTTATATCTTATTTGACCATTGGCTGAGGAAAATGAAGAAGTGATGGTTTGCGGTCCATTTTATGGTGCTGGATTTTAATAACTAACAAGGCCCTGGCTTACTGTATGAGGTGGGAAGGCGGACTAATGCTGAAAACTATTTGAAAATTTGTTGTTAGAATATGACCTGGTAGTTGAATATTACACACATAATATTTGCTAATAACAACTTGAGGATCTAGTCTTAAAACAGATTACTTGTGTCAATCATTTTTCAAAGTCCTGTCAATTTCCAATAGACTTAGGCTTTCTGTCACAATTTAGAGATCTACAAGTTCAAAGTTTTCATCCATCCAAGCCAGTATCATCCCCATGTTTTCCTGTTCCTCTGTTACTTCACTTTACCCCGTGTGTTTTACTGATTATCTGAATGCTTTCCCTTTTGCTTTTTGATTGTTTCAGGTAGTAATACATTTTGCCTGTATAACAGCAGTGTTAATTCAGCCCTCTGTAGCTTCCAGGCCACTACGTGTTTTACTTTGGAATTTAATCAATTTGACAGTTAAATCTTCCTTGAATCCTGACCATCTCTCTCAACTGTCCAGATTTTTGCCTCATATTTTTTGTCTGTTCCTCATAACATTTGTGGTTTTCCGGCAAATACCTGGGATGATCTGAGGATTGAAGTCACTAATTAATGACATACATTTGAGTTTCAGACTTCAAATCATTCAGAAAATGTATGTTAACACAAACACTGTTACTCTGTCAACTTTCTAAGTTTATAATAGCAATATTTAAAAATCTGTCCCTATTTTGGGGCCTTTGTCCCCCCATTTTGTCAGGCTTTGTCCAGATTTCTTGCACTGTCTGTATGTACACCTTCATTGTTTGGAGGTTATAGGGGGATGATAAAAGGGTCTTAGCTTGTGATCACTGAAGGTGTTTGTACTCAGCCAGCCATACAGTGAACATTCAAAGATCATATCACAATTGTTTTATTTATTATTTTTTGTTAGCTTAGTTAGGGAGAGCAGGCAAGCATGTCAGCAGAGGAGTATAGCAAGCTGACAAGGAGCCAGTTGGCTGAAATGTGCCAGACTAAAGGACTTGTGTATGCTAACCTGACTAAAGCAGACATGATTGCAGCTTTAGGCACAGCTGCATCACAGAACAGCAACATCGAGGACAATCAGACTGGCTGTGGAGATGTAAAACTCTCAGAAAATGGACAGTTCAACCTTTCCACATGTCATAGGACTTAAAAATCCATCTGGGGCTAAAGAGACTTGAGTTGGAGGCCAAGGGTTTGGAAATAGTGTGTGCGTGTGTGTGCGTGTGCGTGTGTGAGTGTGTGTGAGAGAGTGTGTGTGAGAGTGTGTGTGAGAGAGTGTGTGTGAGAGAGTGTGAGCGTGTGTGAGCGTGTGAGTGTGCGAGTGTGTGAGTGTGTATTTATTAATTTATATATTGTTCAAAGTCAAAGCCACATTAGTCCGCATAAACCTGTTTTTTTTTTTTTTTTGCTCTTCAGTTAATGTGAGACTTTTTTTTTTTTTTTTTTTTTTGGTCCTCACCTACTGGTTGCCCCCAGACCATTTCCGTTGACTCAATCAGGTTGGACACCCCTGGTTTAGAGGGTATAGTACATTCCACTGATGCGCTCAGAAAAGAACGATCACTATAATGTGTTCCTTAGTAGTCATAGTAGGATATGCATTCATGTGACCATGTGATATTGCCATGGAAAGAAAAAAATTGCCTAGCATAGCCAGTGTTTGTAAATAGTCACTAGTAACAAGCACCACCTCCATAACTAATACACAGTCCTCCTCCATAACAGTAATACACAGTCCTTTTTTTCATATGTCATTGCATTCCTGTACTCTTTCATAGGCTCTTAGGCTGTTACTAGGATAATGGCACTAGATTCAAAGCCCAGCCATTCATGCCCCAGTTTCCTAGTTATCAATGTCAAAGGACTAGATGATGTTATTGTATGTCTGTGCCTTAGGGCATCTACGAGCTGCCCCCGTCCATAAAGGACACATGGAAAGCCAGGAATTAATTTGCAATTTTCCATCCATTGGTCCAAATTGCATTTAAAAGGATTAGTTCTGCTTCACATGAATGCAGGGTCTGTTCCAGAGAAGGGGGTAATCTATGAGACACATACCTGTCCCTTCAATGAGTTTTGTATAAATCCCTGACAAGGTTTAGATCCTTAGATCAGGTAACTCTACTGCTGTTTGTTTTGCGAATGTGTAACAAATCCGTCAGCGCTGGAATGGAGAATGCATTGGAGGTTAAGCAAAGATCTCGTGTCAGTAGTCTGTAGGAGACTGATTACAGAGACAGAGCTTTGAGGCAGTTCCCATAAGACATGTTATTTCCCTGTATTCTCTTAGTGAGGAACATCTGTGGCCACTCCAGCTGTTGCAAATGCCTGGACGGGTACATGCCAACAGGTGTATTGTACTTGATTGTTGGTCTAATGAGGAGTGAGTGTAATGGGACTATGATCTCCTTAGATCTGGATGCCATGTCTTTATAAGTTGTGCCAAGTGTAAAGATTTTCTCATTACAATGGACACCTGGTGATCAAAGTTCGAATTACTGTCAGCCTGAATTCCCATGTCCCTTACCACTGGGTCTTCTCGTAGTGGAGTGTTATCTCAATTCTTCTTCCTGAATTATGCTAGCATAGTGTATTCATTCTCTTCCAATGAATATGTGCTCATTTTCCCCAGATTGTTGTTATTGCTACAGTCCTGATGTTCATCATGTTTCACTGTTGCAGTCATTACACTTGGGTTATCCGCCGGCAGGCTACCCGCAGTCGACCCGAGTTTCAAAGTCTTCGTCCGGCGTCGGTTGCTGTTGCCTCTTCCCTGACGTCAGTGCGCCAGGGGTATAAAAGATGCAACCAACGCCATTTTCTTCAGTCTTTCTTGCCGTGCGGTGCCCGAAGCAAAAGCAGTTCGCAAGTGCCGGTCGGCCGACTCCTGAGATTTTTGAAATTGAGTTTCAGAACCGAAGTTTTCAATAAAGCTAAGTACCCCGTTGGGGAAACTTTTTCTTGCTCCAGACCCATGTCAGTAAAAGTTAATAATTGTATTTCTTGTGGGAAGCAAATACCTCATAAGGACTTTCACTCTTACTGTATTCCTTGCCTAGGCCCTGACCAGGATGTTACTAGTTGTCGGTTTTGTGCTAGATTCAACAAACGCACTATTAAACGTCGGTTTGATTTTGCTTTACATTATTTTGGACGAAGGTTTAATTACATAATGCCATCGGAACAACCGACGACCAAAATTTATAAAAAATGCTAAGACAAAGAAAAGGACAGGCATCTGAGGTCCAAAACCGAAGACGAAGCCTCTTCCGGTTCGCCGATTCTCAATGAGACGCTTTCGCAGCCCCTGACACCAGCTACCTCAGAGCCACAGGCTGTATCCGACAGCCACGTGGAGACACCGAGGCCTGTGGAAACTCAAGGTATTGGGCCCACGGAAACTATTCCCTCAGATGGGTCCGGAGCCGCTGAGCAGGCATCGGCTTCTGAGGGTGTTTTCAGACATTCACAGCTTACAATTAAGCTCACTACAGCAACCAAGGCAAAGTTAAAAACACCATTAAAGAGAAGGAAACAAGTACAGCATTCTACTGAACAGTCATTCATGTCAAAGAAACAGATGCTTAAAATGGCAGAAGACCTAATTACTTTAATCAGGGGTTCCCATCTCCCTCCTGACAAAAGGCCTAGGCAAGACACTGACTATGATTCCTCTGACCGGGTTTCCATTTCCTCTGATTCCTCTTCTGATCAGGGATACCCTCCCTCCCTATGAGGACTCTGATGCAGAAGAGTCTATACCTTCAGCCTCTCCGCCTGAGGATTATTCTTTTGGGGAAACCCTGCACACCATGAGGGAGCATTTCTATTGGGAGAGCCAGGATTATTCAGAATCCAAGGAAAGGCTCAGAGACTTTCGTTTATTGCCCCAGCACAGGCCACTGGCTATTCCCCCTGTGCTTGATATTGTTGATGATGTTTTCTCTGAATCCAGTCTGACTCCTGATTCTTTACCCCCTGCACCAGTCAAGCCAGACAGGTACTACAGGGTCCCTGCCTCTCATAAATTTCTGTACAAAAATCCTGTTGCAGATCCAGAAACAATTTCTCAGGGTCCTAAAGGGGTTAAGGCTTCCACTACTAAAAATCCTGTCCCCTTGGATAGGGATTCCAGAGCTCTGGACAGATGGGGGAAAAAAGTTTACACTTCTGCTTCTTTAACTGTAAGGGCTTTAAATTACCAGTTTCACATGCTTAAGTGTCAGCAGTATCTCATGTCATTGTTAAAGCAGAAAATGGTTTCAATCTCAAAGTCCTGACAGTAAAGAAATGCAAGATTTATTGCATGCAGCTGAACAAGTGGGAAAGCATACTTTACAATGTGGTTTTGATTCATTAGAGGCTTCTTGTAGAGCCACAGTTACAGGCTCTGTTATTCGAAGGCATGCTTGGTTGAAAGAACAAAGTTTACCTCACCATGTTAAAGTAAAATTATTGGATGCTCCACTACAGCATGATACTTTGTTTGGTGTTAAGGCAGAAGAGGTGTTAAAGAAAATGGAGGATGAAGCAAAATCAATGCAGACAGTAAAGGATTTCTTACAGGTTCAACCACCTAGGTTTAGCAGAAACTGGCCTTCAAAAAATTGGTCCTTTCCGGTGTCAGACAGGCCACAAAGAGGCAGATACAGACACCCAAGAGGCAGATCTCAGCCCCAAGACTTATACAGACCTAAACAATGGGGTGCTTCAGCCCCCAAAGCAGGGGAAGACAAATCACAACCTTGTAGGAAACAGTCCCAATGACTTCCCTCTACAGATGCCAAGTACTTACCTTTTGGCAGCACCCCTAGGGGGAAAGCTAGCACTTTTCTCAAAACATTGGCACATAATCATCCAGGAAAAATGGGTACTGAATATTGTTTCTCAGGGTTACAGGTTCCACTTTCATACGCTTCCAAAATCAAGAGGTATGTCGGACCTGCCACAAAACCAATGGGCAGAGGCGCAAAAAAAAATTGCTGCTCTCATGGACATGGGAGCTATTCAAAGAGTACCACAGCAAGATCAGGGGCAAGGATTTTACTCAAGACTTTTCTTAGTACCCAGAAAGGACAAAGCCTGGAGACTAATACTGGACCTGTCAATCCTAAATACTTTCCTGGATGTTCCAAAATTCAGAATGTTAACACTACAGTAGCTTCTACCCATGCTGGGCAAGAAGGCTTGGCTAGTTACTTTGGACCTCAAGGAGGCATACCTGCATGTTCCAATCAGACAGACTTGCAGAAGATACCTCAGATTCATAGCAGGCTCAATGCATTACCAATTCTCTGCACTGCCCTTTGGCTTATCTACTGCGCCCAGGGTCTTCATAAAATGCCTGGCACCAGTAATTGCATTTTGCAGACAAAAAGGAATTCAAATATATCCCTACTTGGACGACTGCCTTATTCAAGCAGAGAGCAAGGACAGTCTACTAAAGCATCTGGTGTTTGTAAAAAGATTACTAATTTGCCTAGGATACACAGTAAACGAAAATAAATCAAAACTAGTGCCCTCTCAAGAGATAATATTCCTGGGTGCAAGCTTAAATACAACTGCCCAGATGGCTTATCTCATGCCAGACAAACAAAGGCAACTGACTCAATACTTTCAACTGATGGCAACAAAGACCCAGCTCCCTGCAAGAAAAATTCTGCAGGCCCTGGACTTCATGGTGTCCTGCATTCTACTAATTCCATATGCAAGACTGCATATGAGGAAACTACAATGGTATCTAAAAAGTGTTTGGACTCAACATTGTCACAGCCTGGAGACAATCATAACTTTAATTCCCTGCCTACAACAGGAGTTTCGATGGTGGTCCCAGGCCTGTCACCACAACAAGGGACAGCCTTTCACCTTACCCACAGCCAGGCGGACAATAACAACGGATGCATCGGATTATGCCTGGGGGGCACATATGGCAGGAAAATGTATTCAGAGCACGTGACCCAAGGAACAAATGCATCTTCACATCAATCAGAAAGAGATGCTAGCTGTACAGAATGCCCTGACAGCTTTCAAGGATCTACTACATCCAGGACAACTACTAATAAAGACGGACAATGCCACAGATATGTGGTACATAAACAAGCAAGGGGGCACACATTCCTACCCCCTATGCAGGCAATCCATGACCTTGTGGAACACAGCACTAACCTATCAGGTACATCTGCAGGCACAATTCCTGCCAGGAACAAAAAATACACTGGCAGACGAACTAAACAGAAATCTCATGGACCCTCATGAATAGAAACTAAATCCACAGGTGTTCAGTATGATAAGGAAATTGGGATGCCCAGATATAGATCTTTTTGCCTCCCCTAACAATTGCCAACTACAGAAATTCTGCACAAGAACTTATCACTCTCAAGCATGGAAAGTGGATGCTCTATCATTCAGCTGGAAAGCTCTGACAGTCTATGCCTTCCCTTCAATGCCTCTTCTTACCAAGGTGCTCCTAAAAGTCAGACAAGAAAGGCCAACAATTATCCTGATTGCCCCAGACTGGCCACGCCAGCACTGATACTCAGTCCTAAAGAGCTTGTCTCAGGGCCCAGCTTGGCCTTTACCTCAAATTCCTCATCTACTGACTCAACAAAACAATCAGATTCTGCACAGTCAGCTCAGAACCTTAAATTTGGCAGCATGGCAGATAATGTAGCCACTCAGACTGCACCTCTCTCTAAAGCTGTTATGGATGTCCTTTTTAGAAGCCAGGAGGCCCAGCACTAGGAAATCTTATGCAGAAAAATGGAAGAGATTCTGTGCTTGGAACCAGGCACAAGGGCTCGACCCACTTGTTCCAAATATACCTCAGATTTTACAATACCTAACTGAGATGCTGGACAAAGGCCTATCTTTCTCATCAATTAAAATCCATGCCTCTGCCATTTCAGCTCATTACAATACAGAACCTCCTATTTTTTCACATCCTCTACTAAGACAGTACCTCAGAGGGACAAAAAACATAAGACCCCCAAGGAGAGCACTAGTACCAACTTGGGATCTCAATTTTGTTTTAGAAAAACTCACACTGCCTCCTTTTGAACCAGCCAGCACAGCTGATATAACGTTCTTATCATGGAAAACTGCTCTGCTCCTAGCAATAACTTCAGCAAGAAGAGTATCAGAGTTACAGGCATTAATGGCTGTGGAACCTTTCATCATTTTTTGCCAGGACAGGGTTTCTCTCAGGACAAACCCAACATTCATGCCAAAAGTAGTTTCCAATGTGGCCCTGAAACACACCATTCATTTACCAACTTTCTACCCAAATCCCCAGAATAAAGGGGAGAGACTTCTGCATGCTTTGGATATACACAGACAGCTACGATTCTACTTGGACAAAACAAAAGCTTTCAGAAAAACTGATCAACTGTTTGTAGCCTATGCTGCAGGATCACAAGGAAAACCTATCACAAAACAGCCAATTTCAAAATGGATAGGACACTGCATCTGCTTCTGTTATGCACAACATGGCAAATCAGTGCCTAAGGTTATTAGGCCACATTCTACCAGAGCAGCAGCCACTTCAGCAGCCTTTCTCAGAGGAGTACCAACCAAAGACATTTTAGAAGCTGCAACCTGGAGCTCAGTGCACACTTTCACCAAGCACTACCACTTGCCTCTCTACTCTAAATCCAGAGCAGGCTTTGCCACTGCAGTCTTGCAGGGCCTGGTAGCCTCTCCAAATCCAATCTAGACCCAGCCACCCAACCTCAGCTTTGGGATTCAACCCAAGTGTAATGACTGCAGCAGTGAAACACAACAAACATAGTACAGTTGTGTACCTACCATAAATGTAGATGTTCGAGTGTATTCACTGTTGCAGTCCAGGTTACCCACCCACCTTCCCCCTTTTCTTTGCTGGGACTTCTCTGTACTTCTCAACTCTAAACAACCTATGTGGTGTATTTGCTTGTAGATGAAGGAAATGTTTATATTAGTACATGCATGCTTTTTGGCATAATTTTATTTTTCCAGCCTTCCTATCTGGGGGCACCTGACATCTGGGGCAGGAAAAACTGAAGAAAATGGTGTCAGTTGCATCTTTTATACCCCTGGCGCACTGACGTCAGGGAAGAGGCGACAGCAACCGACACCAGCCCAAGACTTTGGAACTCAGGCCGACTGCGGGTAGCCTGCCGGCGGATAACCCAAGTGTAATGACTGCAACAGTGAATACACTCGAACATCTACATTTATGGTAGGTACACAACTGTACTTTTCTCTTGTCACTGTTTTGTTGAATCTCTTTTTCACAACTTTTGCATGTATTTACTTATCTGGTAAATGCATAAATGCAGTAGCCCCTTCTGAATCATTTTAGTGGTAAGTCTGGGTAGCATTTACAGTGAATATGGGAAATGTGTCCTGGAAACCAGGAAACACTTTCTTGCTCCTCATGGTGTGAAGTGAAGATACCTGCAAACAGAAGTGGTAGCATTTCTGAAACAACTGCCAAGTTGGATAAGTACTTTATTGAAGATCAGCACATCAGTGAAATGAGTACTGATGATTTTCATTTGTTTTTGGTGAACTAGATGAGTTGAAAACAAAAGACAGTGAAAAAGGATGATAGAAATTGTAATTTGTTTAATTAAGGATCTGGTATCAGGAGTCCTCTTAAGTGAGCACACTGCTGGGATTTTCTCTTCTGCCATCATTAGTAAAGGCTATGTGTTTTTTTTCAGCTGCCCTTCAAAGGGGTTGTACATGCTTCCTGCTGGTGCATATCGTGATGTCATGAGATGGAATAGAATCCTTGTGAGTTCGTTTCTGCCTGTAACACAGTTCTGGGGTTGATCCACATGTACATCAAAGACAAAAGTATTGCATTTGATAAGGAAGAAGCATAAGGTGTTGAAATCTTCATGTGACTGTCATATCACAAGCCAAGTCAGTCACTCAAGTGAGTAATATGAGGCATTGCTGATATTTCAATGCATCCACTTACTGCAGGAGGAAGAAAGCACAGGCCGTCCTTGCATCCCACAGAAAGGGATCAGCTGAGTGTGCTCAGGGCAGGAATCAGCAGAATGGTCCCTTTCCTAATTCCAGGCCAGTTTTACAACAAACTGAAAAGGTGAAGGATATGGATAGCACACATCAATTGCAACCATCTGGAAATTAGTCTGCCCTCCTAAATGACTTCTCAGGCCATGTGTTTTGCCAACTCACTTTTTACTAATAAGATGTCTAGCTGATGCCAATCATCTGCTTTGCCAGATGTGGGGGACCATAGCCATTGAACCTCTGGCAAGCACGTTGGAGAGTGTAAACTCCAAATGACTAGCTCAAGATAACCCAGGACTCGCCCACACTCAGGAGGGTCTCTCTTTATTCCCCCTGTAAGTCCCTGATGATTACAGTCAAACTGAGAACTCATCTTTCCTGGCCTTCCCTGGGATACATCACTTGGTGGCCCTGATCGTGGATGATTCACCAGGCCTAGAGTACCCTTTAAGGAATAAGATGTTTAGTTCATGCCGATCATCTAATTCTTCAGATAAGGGGTCCATAACAGTTGAACATCTGGGAAGCACCTTTGGGAGTGTGTCCCTGGAAGGAGCACTGCCCATCCACCCAAAATAAGTGGTCCATGATCACCCAGTTCTTGTCTGCACTCAAGAAGCTCCCTTTTGATTTCCCCTTGTAACGCCCTGATTGTTGAGGACTCTTCTTTCTTGACCTCCACTGGATTCATTAATCAATGGCCCAGGATGAGGAAGATACTCCAGAGGTTCCAGAGCTAGAACCTGAAGGGCAGGCCCTCTGTAGCAAGCTTTTGTTTGATGAGTGGTGGTACCTATCTTCATGTCCTCACAGGAGCACATTAGGTGCATAGCCTGATGCCAGCTCCTGAATCCACACAGGCCTTACCTACCTCCATGCTTCTTTCAGCAGTTATACAATTATTCCTGGTGTTCTGTGTCCTGGTGTCCCCTGCTTAGGTGTTACATGTTCAGTCCTGCACATTGGTCAAGAATGAGCTTATCCATCCTGTGTTTAAAGATAATACAAAATTAAAAAAAAAAAAGATAAGGACAATGAAGCTTCCTTTTCCTGGATCTTTGACACCCTATGATTCATGAGGTCTGCTGGGAATTGGCTTATAGCCCCTTTACTTTTACCCCAGAGATGTCAATATGCTTATCGGGTGAAGAAGGAGGAGCTGTCAGTCATTCCAGCCATGAAGCCTATACTCAAGGTTGCTTCATCTTTGCAGCCTGAAACATCCAAATACCATTCCTTGTCCTGCCAGGAAGGAAAATGTCTGGCAGTTAGTGCAGAGGATTAAGGCCCTGAGCTGTTAATGAGCTACTTCCTGTACCCAAGGTTCATATTTTGATTACTTTGACCTTCATTTGCCTACTTTGTGATGTTGGGAATCTCCCCTAAAAATAGACACTTCAGTCCAGTGGCTTACCCAGTTAACAAGATGTATTAAATAAAGTAAAAGTAAAAAAAATGCCTTACCAAGTAAGCAGATACTTTTTACATGCCCTCAGCTCAGTAGAGAGAGACCCTCTCTGAGCATCCTAAAGCTGACTCATATGTGATCTGTGTAGTCCAGCATGGGCACAAGAACCAACAGTACCTGACCGCCTTGCTGCCTGATAAGCAGCCTGAAGTATATGATAGAGTGGACCAGAGACTGTTTTTGTCTTGCAATCCTCTAATCCTTTGGTTTTAAATATCGAAGTTTGTTTTCCCGGAGTGACAAGGTGACAGAAAAGCTGTTAGCCCTTCCTGCCTGTGTAGTCAAGGATGAGCTTGTTAAGCCTCCCTGGTGATGTAGAGTAATAAAGCACTGTAGCCCAATCAACCTAGGTCTGATTAACGACTCAGACAATTGAAAGACTGGCAGAGAGGGATGGGCATGCCCATCCCAGATGGAAGGAAGTTCGTTGATAACACCCTTAGGAGAGGTGTGTTGCCGTCAAATGTAGTCAACAAATGTGGGAGGCAGGACAGAGATGTAGGTAACTCAAGATGGAAGTGGAGACTGCTGAAACCCAGGACAGTCTTAGGATCCATGACTGGCCCTAACAGTATCAGAGTAAGTCTGGGAGGTAGGAGATAAAACTGGTAGACCCAGTGTGGATGTGGGGCACTGGAGGAAGGGCCAGTTACATGATGTCCCAAGGGGAACAAAAAAAAGGAATGTACTTAAGAAGCTTGCAAGAACACGTATATTAAGCTTCCATGTCACTCCTGCTGTTGTTCATTTAGTGATGTCATATTCTTTGGGACCTCAAGAGCTTTTGCACACTAGGCCTGTTTATCTCTGATTGCTTATGTCCTTAGGGGTTTCTTAGCAAAATAGTGGAGTGGCTTGCCATTTGACTGCCATGACCTTCTGCAAATAATCATTCAATTTTGAATGCACTGCCACATTCAGTTGGGTAGGTTTGCTCTTTCCTCACTGTACTGCAGCCTTAGAGCCAAGTATATATAAGCAGAAGATAGGGGGGGGGGGTTGTTTTGTTGCTTTTTTTTAGATTGATCACGCCTTTCAGTGTAATAATCTTTTGATATATAGACATACATCCGTGTGTGTGTGTGTGTGTGTGTGTGTGTGTGTGTGTGTGTGTGTGTGTGTAGCTGAAGCACTGGAATGTCCTTAATTTGGATATATCTCATGGACCTGCACTACAGGAGGTTTAAGGTATTACACAGTGAAAGCACTGGCTTAGCTAATTCTTTTTTGCACAGTTCTTTCTTAATGAACAGTCTGTGCAACATTTTTACCCTTTCCTTGTGTGCGTATGTGTGTGTGTGTGTGTGTGTGTTTGTGTGTGTGTGTATCTATACATATATCTATATTTATATATATCTGTGTGCGTGTGTGTATAAATATATATATATATATATATATATATATATCTATATATATATATATATATATTTCAGTCAAGACCATAAGATTGTGTGCAAATAGAGATTGCTGTACAGAAGGGAACAGGATATTTACCGATGTTCTTCATCTCACATTGCTGCAGTCCTTACTTATGGGTAGTCCGCTGTCCTCGGTCGGCCCGAATACCAAAGTATTAGGCTGACGTCGGTCATGGGCGCCTAGATCTGACATCAGAGCGTCAGGGTATAAAGGCGCATGACCGACGTCATATCCTCAGTCTTTTTTGCCGCATGGTCCGATGCAGAAGCAGCGTTGCAAGTGCCGTTCGGCGTTCTGAAATTTTTCGTTTTCGGAGTTTCAGACCAATACCAAGTTGGGCTAAGTACCCCGTTGGGGAATATTTTTGTTTTTCTTGCCTCAGTTACTTACGGATGTCAGAAAAAGTGAATAATTGTATTTCTTGTGGGAAACAGATACCGCATAGGGATTACCACTCGCTTTGTATTCCTTGTTTGGGACGGAACACGGCGTGGTGTCGATTTTGTGCTAGGTTTAATAAGCGCACTATAAAACGGAGGTTAGATTGCGCTAGGTTAGTCTTTGGCAAGAGGTGTAATTATAATATGCCGTCGGATGTTCCGACGCCTGCTTCTACTAAGAAGCGCAAAGACAAATCTTTAAAGCCTAGGCAGGATGATTCGTCCGTTCTGGACGCTGGACCTTTAGAAGCTACAGCTGAACAGGTGGATCCGGCTGAAGTTTCTGTTGAGTCCCAGGGGGAAACTTTGATTTTACAGGATGTGGCCTCTCAGGAGGCAGGTCAGGCTGAAGGGGCCTCGCAGGTTACTATTCTCCCTTCTATGCCTAAGGTGGTTAGGCCTTCTGCTGCTGTTTCTAAGGCTCCTTCTAAGGGCAGGCCTGTCTTGCCTTCCTCTGGTGTCAGTTCTGGTTCTTCAGGGTCTGTGCCTAAAAAGCACATGCTTAAAATGGCAGAGGATTTGATTACTTTAATTAGAGGTTCTATGCCCCCTCCTGATAAAAGGCCCAGGATGGAGCCAGAGTTGGAAAGTTTGGAGCAGGCCTCAGATGATTCAGAGTCTTCTGCTGAAGACATTCAAGATTTCCCTCCTTATTCTGATTCGGATGCAGAGGATTCCACTCCTTCTGCTTCTCCTCCAGAGGATTTTTCATTTTCAGAAACTCTGCATTCCATGCGGGAGCATTTTCAGTGGGAGGGACAGGATTACTCTGATTCCCGGAAGAGACTTAGGGAGTTCTTGTTTTTACCACAACATAGACCCTTAGCTATACCTCCGGTTTTGGATGTTGTTTCAGATGTTTTTGCGGAAGCTTCCCTTAATCCAGATTCTGTGCCTCCTGCCCCAGTTAAACCGGACAGGTATTACAGGGTGCCTGAGGCTCATAAATATCTGTATAAGAGTCCTAGGGCGGACCCAGAAACTATTAGTCAGGGGCCTAAGGGTGTTAGAGCCTCTGTTGTTAAAAATCCGGTTCCTCTGGATAAGGAAGCTAGAGCTTTGGATAGATGGGGTAAGAAAGTGTATACCTCCTCTACTTTAGCAATGAGAGCTTTGAACTGCCAGTTTCATATGTTGAAGTATCAGAATTTCCTCCTTTCTCAGCTAAGGTCTAAAGTGGATGCTTTGGCAGAGGGCTTAGAGTGTAAAGAATTGCAGGATTTAGCGCATGTTTCTGAACAGATGGGTAAGCACTCTTTGCAATGTGGTTTTGATGCTTTACAGGCTTCTTCTAGGGTGGCTGCCACTGGTTCAGTTATTCGTAGGCACGCCTGGCTTAAGGATCAGAATTTGTCTGAGCATGTTAAGTGTAGAATTCTGGATGCCCCTTTACAGTCTGAAGTTTTGTTTGGTCCTCCTGTGGAGTCAGTCTTAAAGAAAATGGAAGACAAGGCTAAGTCTATTCAGACTGTTAAAGATTTTTTGCAGGTACAACCTCCAAAGTTTAGTAGAAATTGGCCTACTAAGGGGTGGACGTACCCTTCTTCTGACTCTCAGTCTAGGGGTAGATCTAGGCGTGGTAGGGGCAGAGCTCAAAGTACTTTCAGGCCGAGACAATGGAGTTCGCCTGCTCAATCTGCTGGTGAGGGCAGGGGCCAGTCCTTTCGTAAACAGGCCCAATGACCTACATTTTCAGCTGCCAGATTCTTCTTGCCTGGCAGCTCCTTTGGGAGGAAAGTTGGCTCTTTTCGAGCAAAATTGGCATTTAGTCACCCAGGACAAATGGGTATTGGACATTATACACCGAGGTTACAAGTTCTATTTCCATACCATGCCTCCTTTCAAAGGCATGCCAGGCGTCCCTCCTCGGCAAAGGATAGAGGCTCGCAGACAAATTTCTTTACTTCTTCAAATAGGAGCTATACAGCCAGTTCCTCTGTCAGAAGTGGGCCTAGGATTTTATTCCCGCCTGTTTCTAGTTCCAAAGAAAGGGAACACGTGGAGACCAATTTTGGATTTATCTATCCTCAACACTTACCTGGACATTCCAAAGTTCAAGATGCTGACTTTACAACAACTTTTACCTCTGTTGGGAAAAGATCACTGGATGGTTACTCTGGATCTCAAAGAGGCTTACCTTCATGTTCCTATCAGGCCCAGTTGCAGGAGGTTCCTGTATTTTCGGGCTGGAAATTTACATTATCAGTTCTCTGCATTGCCCTTTGGCTTATCTACTGCGCCCAGAGTGTTCACAAAGGTTCTGGCTCCAGTGATAGCATTTTTCAGACTAAGAGGAATACAGATTTATCCTTATTTGGACGATTGCCTGATTATTGCACAAGAAAAGGACGAACTTCTTCATCATCTACAGTATGTGATGGCAGTGTTAAGATGCCTAGGGTATTCTGTGAACGAAACAAAGTCCAGTCTAGTACCCTCTCAGGACATGTGCTTTCTGGGTGTGAGACTGAATACAGCTTCCCAGATGGCCTTTTGACCCGGACAAACAAAGAAGCCTTTCTCTTTATTTCCATCAAATGTCTCTACGGTCCAGGCTGACTGCAAGGACAGTCCTTCAAGCCTTGGGGTTCATGGCATCTTGTATTCTGGTACTTCCCAATGCCAAATTGCATATGAGGAAGCTTCAATGGTATCTCAAAAATGTATGGACACAGCACTGCCAAGATCTAGACACTGTCATTCAGATAATACCTTGCATTCAGAAGGAGTTTTTGTGGTGGGCTCAGGAATGTCACCTAAACAAGGGACTCTCTGTGACCCGGCCAGAGGCGAGTCAGATTCTAACGACAGATGCCTCGGACAAGGCTTGGGGAGCACACCTCAATGGAAAATGGGTGCAAAACACGTGGCCTGTCAAACTCCAACATTTGCATATCAACTTGAAGGAAATGTTAGCAGTCCAGTTTGCATTGATGGCTTTCAAAGATTTACTTCACCCAGGGCAGGTGTTGATTCAAACAGACAACACTACTGTCATGTGGTACATCAGCAAGCAGGGGGGAACCCATTCTTGCCCTCTTTGCAGGCAAGCAATGATTCTGTGGGAAACTTCTCTCAATCTACACCTCAATCTTCAGGCAAGGTTTCTACCAGGAGCACAGAACTCCTTAGCAGATGTATTGAGCAGACAAATAGTGGATACTCACGAGTGGAAATTGGATCCTCATGTATTTCAACAGTTGACAGTGTTATGGGGAACTCCAGACATAGATCTGTTCGCTTCTCCACTAAATTACCAGTTGCCAAAGTTTTGCACAAAAAAGTTTCATCACACAGCTTGGAATGTGGATGCTCTATCATTCAGTTGGAACAATCTGCATGTATATGCCTTTCCACCTCTGCCTCTTCTTCCCAAGGTACTCTTGAAGGCCAGACAAGACAAGCCAACCATGATCTTGATAGCACCGGATTGGCCTCGACAACACTGGTACCCACTACTGAGGAGCTTAGTACGAGAACCTCCAAGGCCTCTGCCTTTGATTCCGCACCTTTTGTCACAAGAGGACAGTCACTTCCTCAATGTCAAGATTCAGTCTCTACATCTAACAGCCTGGCATATTCTGTTTTAGACTCTGGAGGGTCTCAGCTTCCACAACAAGTTTTGAATGTTATTTTGGAGGCCAGGAGGCCTAGTACCAGGAAAGTTTACGCTGATAAATGGAGGAGATTTTTTATTTGGAGCAAAGGAAAGGACTTTGATGTCTCCAAATCTAATTTAAGTGTTGCTCTTCAATATCTTACTGAGTTATTGGACAAGGGTTTGTCTTTCTCCTCAATAAAGGTCCATGCTGCAGCCATTTCTGCTCACTATGATTGTGACCCTCCTTTATTTTCTCATCCTTGGTTTAAGCAATTTCTTAGAGGGGCAAAGAATATAAGACCCCCACGTAGAGCTCCTACTCCTGCTTGGGATCTCAATTTTGTGTTGGAAAAACTTACTCTACAACCTTTTGAGCCTGCAGCTACTGCCGAGTTAAAGTATTTGTCATGGAAAACTGCTTTTTTGTTGGCCATTACCTCTGCAAGAAGGGTTTCTGAATTACAGGCCCTCATGGCAGTGGAGCCTTTCCTGATTTTTCATAAGGATAGGGTATCTTTGCGTACTAATCCTTTCTTTATGCCTAAGGTGGTTTCTAGTGTGGCCTTAAATCAAACTATTCATTTGCCTACCTTTTATGCAAACCCCCAAAATAAAGGGGAGAAAATTTTGCATACTTTGGACATTCACAGGCAGTTGCGTTATTATTTGAGCAGAACCAAGGAGTTCAGGCAGTCTCAACAATTGTTTGTTTCTTTTGCTTTAGGTTCACAGGGTAAACCTGTTTCAAAAACTATTTCTAAATGGATTGGGTTTTGTATTTCTTTCTGTTATTCCCATCATGGTAAGGAGATTCCTGCTGGAATCAGGCCTCATTCCACTAGGGCTACTGCTACTTCTACGGCCTTTCTAAGGGGGGTAGCTACAAAAGACATTTTGGAGGCAGCTACTTGGAGTTCAGTGCATACCTTTTCTAAACATTACCACCTTCCTCTTTATTCTAAGTCTAGGGCTGGATTTGCCACTGCAATTTTACAGGGCATTTTAGCGGCCCCTAATGCTTTATGATTTTTACCATCCTCCCTTTCCCGTTGCTTTGGGATTCTACCCATAAGTAAGGACTGCAGCAATGTGAGATGAAGAACATAGTACAGTTTTGTACCTACCATAAATGTAGATGTTCGAAGATCCACATTGCTGCAGTCCAATTTTCCCTCCCTCCTTCCCCACTGTTGTTAGACTTGGTGCTATGCTTTAAGGGATGGTTGTTGTTGGGCATGTTTTTGGGAGGTATACTGTTTTTGGCTGTGGCCTTTCTGGTTTGGCCTTCTGACATCTGGGGCAAGAAAAGACTGAGGATATGACGTCGGTCATGCGCCTTTATACCCTGACGCTCTGATGTCAGATCTAGGCGCCCATGACCGACGTCAGCCTAATACTTTGGTATTCGGGCCGACCGAGGACAGCGGACTACCCATAAGTAAGGACTGCAGCAATGTGGATCTTCGAACATCTACATTTATGGTAGGTACAAAACTGTACTTTTTCCTCATTGTAGTGTGATCTTGGAGTTGATATATTTAATTAGTAGGAGGTGTGGGGGGTGCAGGGGGGCTTCTTCCTCTGCAAAACAGTAAAATAAAATGTTTTTGTTTTTATTTTTTATTTACATTTCGAAGATTCAAAACTTCTGTCTTATGGTCCAAAACAAAAATATATGTGGTTGGTGTTGTAAAACAACACTAAAAAACAAATTTAGCACCAAGATGAAGAGAGTGGTCCCTGGAACATAGTTCAGTATTCTTTAATTAGAATAATCCACAACACATAACATTTAGTGCTTTCATCAATACACATTGGGCAGGATTCACGAAGGTTTGCACAGAGTCTAAGAGTAGTGTAAGACTCCATGCAGCCCTCGCGATCCAGGAACAGCCCTAAATTCCGTGTAAGGGACCAGCTAAAACGTCTCTTACACGGAGTGGGCGTGGATATGCTAATCACCTCACTTGCAGCCGAAAGGCATGCAAATGAGGTAGATTAGCGATCCAGGAAGCCCAAAGCAGCCCGTGTAAGAGCCCTTTTAGCTGCAGAAATGTACTCAGTTGACAACTGAGTACGTTTCTGCAAAAAACACAATGGAGTCATGTCAGCTCCAAATAAAGGGTGCATATGTGTCAGGCAGCATGCCAGTGGCCAAATATGTGGCCATTGGCAAGGTACCCTGATGCAAATATAAGAAATAAATAATTTTTTTTTTCGGCGATGTTTAAACACAGCGCAGCCCAGCGCAAACGGGCTGTGCTGTATAAAACATAAAAATGAAGGTTATAAACCCACAAATGTGGGTTTTATGCAATACATGGATTTACAATGCAGGGACCAGCAGACCTAAAACTACATGGCCACCATTTAGTGGTTGCTAAGGGGGGAAGCTGAGTCTAAGACATGTAACTAAGCATTAGTAGGCAATCTGATGTAAATGAGTGTTAAGATACTGAATTCCACTGTCACATAGCAAATGAGCACATTCTGAGTAGTGTAAGAGATACATAAGGGGGAGGAATAGAGTAGGAGATAGGTGACATCACAGGGAGGAATGGCAGAATGAAATGCAGTTCATTGGAGGTCAGTGTTACATGACAGATGTCAGACATATATCATGGAAAGAGGAGTGCCACAAGATAAGCATGGGAAAGTCAAGAAATGGAAGGTGTACACTGTTGCTTACACCAAAGTTTCTTGCTGGGCGTGCATGCACACGTGCGCGCCATGAGGAGCGAGTAGGGCAGTGTGCACGCGTGTAAGGCAGACTGAGCATGTGGGAGTCTGTTGGCAGACTTGTAAGACTGTTTGCGCTGGTGTGCGCGCGTTTTAACCCGAATAAGGCAATTCTAAACTGTGTAAGCATGTGTGCGCGCGTGTAAGCCACTGTGAGCGTATTTCTGCTGGTATGCGTGTTGCTCCCCCCTGAGGAAACAGAAAGGAAAAAGGAAGCAACAGAATTAGTAGGAAGCTAGCAGGGAATACTGCTGGAGCTAGCAGGTGAAAACAATTAGAAGCAGGCAATTACACAGGCAGAATAGTAGTTCAGCCAAGCACTTAAAATTCTGCAAACAGCAGTGCAGGATGTTTCTCTCAAGAGACACTGCAAGACTGGAGTAAGCTATTAGAAGTGAAAACTGAAAAAGCTGAACTCAGAGCAGAAATGCTAGGGGCTGCCATAGCTGTCATAAGGAGACATAGGCTACTTGCTGAGGGTGGTGACAATGCAAATGGTGCCAGACAACCGACAGTGAGGAGACTGAGAAGAGTGTACAGGCCCAGGGTCACCTACCACGGGTTACATGAGTTGGAGATAGTAGAACGCTATACAGTGGACAGAGACCTCCTGCAGCAAACTGTCGAGCTGTGCAGGCCACGCCTCACACACAGAACCAACAGAGGGGAACCCATCCCAGTGGAAACCAAGGTATGTGTTGGCCTAGAATACTAGCAACAGGTACCTTCCAGAGACCAACTGGTGATATGATGGGGATATCACAGGCATCAGCCTCCAGGGTACTGCACCAGTTCCTGGATGCCATGTCAGCACATGTCGGTGATCATGTATATTTCCCCAATGCCCGTGAGGTATTGGCCAGCAATATGCGTCTCTTCCAGCAAATAGCGAAATACCCTGAGGTAGTGGGTGCAAAAGACTGCACGCACATATGCATCAAAGCACCAGCCGGTGAGCGGGGTAGGGCCTACATTAACCGCAAGGGCTTCCCCTCCATCAACTGCCAGGTCATGTGTGATGCCCAGGGCATAATAATGAATGTGTGTGCTGGCTGCCCTGGGAGCTACCATGATTCCCATATCTGGCATTTGACGCAGCTGTACCAGACATTTGCCAATGGGGACATCCCACATGGACACCTAGTGGGGGATGCAGGTTATGCACTGGAGCCGTGGCTGATGACACCCATTAGAAATGCACACACACCTGAACAGGAATGCCATAATGAGGCATACGCACAAACACGTAATGTAGTAGAGCGTGTGTTTGGGCTGCTCAAGTCATGGTTCCGGTGTCTGGACACATCTGGTGGAGCCTTGCAGTACTCACCAACTACATGTACCCAAATTGTCATGGTATGTGCTATGCTACATAATATGATCTTGCGAAAACAGCTGCAGCAGGACCAGCATAGGGCCGGGCCAGACAGCCCCCCACCATTGCCAAGGCCATTACAGGCAGAGCGTGACTCGGAGGAGGAACAACCTGAGCCTGCCCCAGTAGGCAGAAGGAGGCGTGCCCGGTATGCCCTCGCCTTGGCAAAGAGACAACGCATAGCACATACACTGGCTCAGTAGGAACCCTGGGAATGATACCCCTCTCTGACTCACTCATATAATGACAGGGATGCCTAAAATGACATAACCTGCTCTCAAACATGTACAGGGAGTGTAGTATGTGCATCCGACAGAGGCAGCCCTACAGCACCACCTGAGGCATGAATGCCATGTGTTAAGCAATGTAACACCATGTAGTATATGCACACTTGATGACCCTGACTAACATCCTACCCTCACCAAGCATGATGCCACAATATGACGATGAGATGATCAATTGCAATAATTGGCTGAAGTATTGCAGTTAGTCAAAGGGGATCCAATGTGTGCCAGCCTGGGATGACATGCTGAGCATGACATGATGCTCCACCTCCTAGGGGTGGCGTGCACCTATCAGTCCAGGCCTTATGGATACTGGCAAAGGCTGTTGTTACCCACAGCGTGCCCTGAATAGGTAAGGCTCAAAACACAAACCCACCTCCATAGGTATCACAAGGGATAAGAACCTAGATGTAATGCTACCCAATGCCAGAAGTCTAAACAGCAAGATGCATGCAGTCTAAACTCCCCCAGTATGGAGAATGTTGATATCTGTCCTGTAACAGAAAACCGGGTCAAGGCTCACAACAGCACCCTAACACTACCAGGTTACACCTCATACTGTGCTGTACAGCCTCAAAACATGGAACAAGCTACAAAAGGAGGGTGACTAGCAATAATTGTCAAGGATAACCACACCCCCTGTTGGTACCACAACAAGAAGCAGCATGGACTAGCCATGGTCAAGTAACAGTGGCTAAAACTGCCTCCCAGTTTATAGCCTGCTACAAACTACCGTCCTAACACCAGGAACTGCACCTGGCCTATGTTGGAATACATGAATATATCAAGCCCTCCAAACCACATTATATTGGGTGACTGAAAATACCCAGACATAGACTGGGAGCATTATACTAGCTCCAACACTGTAGGACAAAAGTTCCTAGAATCCATAAACCAAAATGCCCAGGAACAACGTACCAATCCCACAAGAGGGGTAAGCATACTGGACATGATAATCAGCAACATAGGTACTGGATGGCAAGATGAGAAGTGTATCCCTCACTGGTAAGACCAGACCATAGAGTAATCACACTGGATATACACATCCTGACCACAGTCCCTGGCCAGAAAACCACAGTGAAAAACATGTGTAAAGCAAAAGTTGCACTCTTCCAAACTGATGTGGAATCCATTAAAGGCCCTGTGCAGGTGCAAAATATGGGCCACACCTCAGAACTTGTTATAGAGGCATTCCATGAACACTGCCAAGAATGCTTGGATTATGCAATCCCAAATAAAACCAAGACAATGCCATACACGCAGGCATCTGGCATGGTGGACTCCAGTCATTACCAAGCCATGCAAGAGAATGAGGAAGCTACTACATGATAGAGCAAACATAAAAAGGGAAGTAATCACTGATCAGTAGTATGGCAGTAAAATATGTCCACACATACAATCCACTAAGGCCCGCTACAACAAGTTGAATCTATGAATCTTGAGGCAATGTTACACCTGCCCCAAGTACACAGACAAACCTCAACTCCACCCAAGAAATACAAATATATGTGAGAGATGCAACCATTTATCCAAACCGGAGGCTGAGCTCCCTCAACTCAGTTCTGTCAAAACTAGTCAGTAGGAGAAGGTAACCACACACACCACAAACCCAGTCCCACATAGACCTATCACAACTGCAAACCAAAGACATAAACACAGAAAAACATTCCCGGAGGCCCTAATTACAAACACACCACACCAACAGAGGCCTCCAAAGCAGACACCCAAGCAGCCACAACCTCCAAACATAGCACATGCAACACATAGTACACAAAACTGGTGTGCCAAACAGTCACAGGCCAGAAGGAGAAACAACATGCCTGATACATGTCCATAGTCAGACACACTGCTGTCCCGCTCACCAGACTGAACAAGGGAAAGGGTACAGTAGGCTGCCTGTAGGCTGCTACAATACACCAAATAACACAAGTATGCAGGTCACCCCAAAGCAAGTAGAAATATGATGCAGTCATTGTCCATGCTGGCGTGAATGACCTGAGATGTACCTCCCCGGACTACATGAAAAGAGACATAGATGAGCTCTCCGATTATGTAGTCCAGGCCGGTATGACACTGACCGTTTGCAGCATCCTACCCTCACCAAGAATGATGCCACAGTACAAACACAGAATGATCAGCTTTAACAAGTGGCACAATTACTGGTGTCATTCCAAGGGGATCCAATGTCTGTCTGCTTGGGATGTCATGCTTGACAAGCCACGCTGCTGTTCCAGGGATGGCTTGCACCTGTTACCCCTGGGCGTCTGGATATTGGATAAGGCTTTTGCCACCTCCATAGAGCCTTTCATAGGCAAGGCTGAAAATACTAACCTACCACCCTAGAAAACATAAGTGGAAAGAAACATAAGGGTAATGCTGACCAATGCCAGATATGTAAACCTCAATATGCATACTCCCGAGGTCCTCCCCAGTATGGAGAACACTGATGTCCGTGTAGTGACAGAAACCTGCAGCAAGCCTCCTGACAGCACACCAGCACTACCAGGTTATACCTCATATCATGCGTTATGGCCCCAAAACCTGGACCAGAACATAAAAGGAGGGGGAGTATCCATATTCAGCACAGACACCCATACGTCCAGGTAACTGACAATGCACGAAGCATCGGAGACCATCCATGTGCAACTAACCGTAGGCAAAACTGCTGTATAGTCTGTAGCACTCTCACACACAGGAACCCCACCCAGCCATCCTGAAGACACTGGACAGTATGAATGTCTCACCAAATACCAAACAAGGTACTCACAAATTACCACATAGGTGGTAATCCAATATGTATGGAAGGAGTAATCAGGGACCTGTGGACAGTAGCCTGTTATGTGACACATTGCCAACGTGGCTAGGAAGACTGTCTATATTGGACACCATATCATGAAAGGATTCACATCTACGTCAACAGAGGTCATTGTGCCCCTATACTGTTCTCTTATCGGACCCATAATGTAGTACAATGCCTCATTTGGGATGTACCTTACCCGACACTTGCAGCAGTTAGAAAGACCTCAAAGGTACCTCACCAAGAGGCTAAAGGGTCTCAAATATATGTCATATACTGCCTGGCTGTAGACACCCCAGCTGAATGCAGTCACATACTGCCTACACAGAGGCGTTGTTTGCCTGTTGTACAAGGCCATGTCCAACACAGGAGTAATGGACATGCTCCACCCCAGAAAACCCAAAGCCATTGGAGCTGTGAGAGTGAGAGATGTCAACCTCAACACATAATGAAATAGGATGTGCTGGAGGGACAGATACATAACCCAGAGGCTCCCTACACCCTGGAACAGAATCCCACTCCATGTAAGGCAGAGCCCCTCACTGACACTCTTAAACAGGAATCTTGCCAAGTGGATGGATGATCATAGATGTACACTGGGGGTCTTCACTGTGTCACGTACAGACAGAGGCACAGTAAAGTAAATCATAAATGGCCATAATATTCACATAGGGGTGGCGAAAGCCACACACACTCTGGCTAGGCTTATAAATGCCCTATGGTGGATAGCCTAGTATGAACCTATGAAGATACAAATTGTACAGGACACTAAGGATAATCACAAGGCTTTCTTAACTGATGGTAGGAACCTTGTTGGGAATTCACAGATATGCTCTGAATCACTCAAATATTACAAACAACATACCAAACACACACACATATTGCCAACATCCAACCTGACAGGTGCAGTGCAAACCCCCCCCCCCAAATGCAAAATATCTATCCCAGCAGACTGCTGGCCCCCTGACATTGCAGATGCTGAGGTAACAGGCAGCATCTACAAAGCATAACACACAGCAGCAATGGTATGAGATGGTGTCCTGGGCCGAGTCCAACATGGACTCCAAGAAGAATGGAATGCCAAATCACACTACTGCTCAATGTCAGCCTTACCACAGGATATGTACCCAAAGAGCAGTGTACAACAACAGTGGTCCTTCTCAAAAAGGTGTTGCCTGAATGGATACTGCAAACTACCACCCCAGAATCCTGACAAGCTTGGTCTGCACAGCTATGGAAAGGATCAGCATGTACCGCAGACATAAAGATATTGGTGATCTACTGACACCGGACCCTACCCAGTGTGGCTTTCATAAGTGCAGATCCTGCCCCTTACACGTTTGACTCATTTGAAACAGTCACTAAGGTCATTGATGAGGGCAATGTGGTCCACACAGCGTAGCTGGACCTTGCAAAGGCTTCCATACAATACCCCACGTGTTCATTATAGATAAGCTCACCAGCTTAAATATAGACCTCTATGTCAGTAGAGGGGTTGCAAACCAGACCAAGGACAGAACTGACATGGTCAGACATGCTGCAGCCATGTCAGACTACAAACCAGATATAACTGGCATCCCACAAGGCTTGGTCCTGGGACCTCCCTCGTTTGGTATATATGTCCCTTAGGTACAGGCCAACATGGAAGGACTGTGTCTGAACAAGTTTGCAAAGGACTACAAACTGGCCACCATATCTGACCCTCCAGCTGACACAAGCATTCCACAAAAGGGCCACATAGAAACAGACAACTGGTGCCATAGCCATGTTAGCAAGCTAATTGCAGAAAAGTGTATAGTCAACCCCTGTGGATATACAGTAAGTGCCCACCAATTACCACATAAGTGTTAATCCATTAAGTACTTAACATGTAGTGAGAGACCTGGGGACACAAGTTGATAGATATCCTGCATTGGACAAGCATGTGGCTGTAATGATTACAGAAACATACCATATACCCACCTAATTATGAAGGTTGTCAGATCTAGATAAGGGGAGGTCATTGTGGCTCTGCAGTCATCCTTCATCAGCGTTACAATTGACTACAATAGCCCCTGCGGGATGTACCTCAGCAGACACCTCCATCATCTGTAAAGTCCCCAAAAGTACCTCACCAGGAGTATCAAAGAGCTTGAACAGATGCCATGTGTTGCCTGATTAAACAAACAGCAGCTCCACACACTGCCATACTGCCCACCCAGAGGCAAGCTGTGCCTGATGTATAAAGCCATATCCAAGCTGGAATCAATGAACATGCTGCACCTTGTACAATCTAAATGGCAGTGAGCTATGCACATGAGAGACCTGAACCACAGCACTGACATACATAGGACAAGCTCTACTGAATGATCCATAACACAGAAGCCACCCCCACTCTTGAGTAAACTCCCAGTACAGGTTAGCCAGAGAGTCATTCATCGACTCTCCTCAAGAGGAATCTTGATGAGTGGATGGGAGATGGTAGGTTTACCCTGGGTATCACTGTTATGTCATGGGTAGACGGAGGCACAGTATACTAACCATGACATATGTCATGGCAAACTCCACTTACAATGTGTGTCGAAGGACAAGCACACTCTCCGACTAGCATTAGAAAGGGCACATCGCTAGTGTTTGCCAATGTACACCTATGTTGTGGAATACACTACCAATGTTGGACAAGCCTGGTTTAAGTAGTTTATATCTGAACATATTGCAACATGGTCAAATGTGCACAACTGGCCCCTAATCAGGCTGTTGTGCTCTCTATGGAAATGTAAAGCAGTGATAGGACTAAAGCCCAGGATACTGTCCACCACAGTGAAAGTACTGAACCAGTACACTATACGGTACTACAGTGTTAGGTCACTATGAAAGGATGTTGACAACTGTATGCAAAGTATCCCATGCAAACCCTGCAGGCGCAGTGTAATCCCTGTTGTGTTCAGACACAAAGCAGTTGGACAGTAACTACACAACATGACACACAACACACAACCATAAACGTGAGATATTGTTGAAGTTCACACTCATCCACAAATGTGGTGGGCTGCAGAGTTCAACATATGGAAAGCTCACACTGGGCATGCTCGCACACTTTGATAAATGAGACATATGTCAGACAACATGCCATGAAAAGCCTGAACTGGGCATGCTCACACACTTAGGCCAAATCTCAGTTTAGCAGTTGGCCACACATATCTGGTATTTGTACGTGTTATTCCAGGAACCAACCACATTACAGCAATCTGCCCAGTGCACACAGTTAAATAACTACAGAGACATAAGTGATATAGTGGATCCCTCTCATATTCAAACATTTTCCACAGATATACAAGTTGTTCATAGAAACAGGGAATGCTATGGCAATAAAGACCTGCCAACAGTCTATCAGCAACATATATTGTACATCTGACAATTAAACATATGGGTGTAGAGGTCTACACTAGGCTGTTTGCCCTAGGGAATGACAGCTTAGCCAGAGTGTGCTTGGCGTCTGCCTCCCCAGTACAGTAGGCTACTGTGCCACTGTAAAGTAGGTCACATAAGGCACCGTGTGAGGCTAATGTGCTGTGCCTCTGTCAAGCAGGGACACAGTGGAGATCCCAGGGGTTGAATTTGCTAAGCCACATCCATGTTGTTGGTGTGTGCTGGAAGAGGGTTGGTGAGGACCTCTAACAGTAAGTGGGCATCAATAACAGACTGAGGGGAGCCTTATCTGCATTGTCTGGACAATTTCACTGTCAACACTTTGTCGTGATGATTATGAGGGATTGAAGTGTCGTGCCAGTACTGTTCAGAGATGTCCTCCCTCTGTGGGCTACTGCTCTGCAATGTATTAGCTCACTCTGTCTGTTGGACAGCTCAAATATGGCTGGTGTACACATGACAGGTGTCCTGTTGTGGAGGAGTCATGGGTATATTTGGGATAGCATGATCAATGCAAACTTTCCACATGCTCATAGAATGCAATTGTCAAGGATTATGCAGAGTGGCCTGTATACTCCCCCAGCATGGGTCCTTTGAAGTCTTACACCCCAGTCTTCACAAGTGTAAAGCCTGCTTTTGGTAAATACACTTTGTTTGCAGTGACAACCTTGCCTGGGGGTGGGGATGGGATATGGATGTCCAGGGAAAGGTGGGTATGGTCAGATATCAACAATGGTGGTCTACCTCTGGTGTGGAACAGTGAGTACCCATGTTGCAGATGGTCAGGTGCAATATGTATTCCCCCTTGTGGCTGTAGTGAGTGGTTCTGCCATAGCACATGGACTGACAAATTGTAGTGGCTGTAGGGTAATGTTGTAGAGGCCTGAGTAGTTCCCACACACAATATACCTGTACCTGACATTAACAACTGGAATGGTGTATGTGAACACCTGCATATCTTGGCACTGTTCCCAGGGAAGCAAAGTGTGTGTCCTGGATGTGGGAGTGGTGGTCCGAACTGGTTGTGTTGTGTGTTACAGGTCCTGTGGTAACGAAGCATGGAATAGAACATAACCTGCCAGTGCTGATGTGCATATCTGACTCTGAAGTAGGTGGCTGCAAATGCATATATATGCTATCCACCACCTGACAGGTAGTACTAGATGTACATACCTCTGTAGAAATAATGATGTCAGCACCCTATAAATACTGCAGGTGCAGAACAGATGCCCAGTAATTTGGATAGTGCACTCTGCTAATGTGTCTCCCTCAAGTGTCATAATATAGTTAGGTAGGGGTTTGAATCATGCAAATGCTCAGTGTGTGTGTGGGGGTGAGCGGGGTTGGTGTGTGTGCAATTCTGTGTGAGGGAAATGTCCCTTTTGGCAACTGGGAAAACACACTACAGGATGCACATTCCCCTTTCTAAACACTGATGATGTCAGCACCCTATAAGTACAGCAGGAGAAGAGAAATCTCCCAGTAATGCGAATAGCGCACTCTACGAATGCGTCCATCTCGAGTGTCATAACATACTTAGGTAGGGGTTTGAATCCTACAAATGCTCAGTGTGTGTGTGGAGGGGGGGTTAGTGTGTGTGCAATTCTGCCTGAAAGAAATGTCCCTTTTGGCAACTCGGAGAATACACTACAGGATGCACATTCCTCTTTCTAAACAGTGATGATGTCAGCACCCTATAAGTTCAGCAGGAGAAGAGAAACCTCCCAGTAATGCGAATAGTGCACTCTGCTAATGCGTCTGTCTTGAGTGTCATAACATACTTTGGTAGGGGTTTGAATCCTGTAAATGCTCGGTGTGCATGGAGGGGGCTTAGTATGTGTGCAATTCTGTATGAAAGAAATGTCCCTTTTGGTAACTAGGAGAACACATTACAGGATGCACATTCCTCTTTCTAAACACTGATGATGCCAGCACCCTATAAGTATAGCAGGAGAAGAGAAACCTCCCAGTAATGCAAACAGCGCGCTCCGCTAATGCGTCCGTCTCGAGTGTCATAACATACTTAGGTAGGGGTTTGAATCCTGCAAATGCTCAGTGTGTATGGAGGGGGGTTAGTGTGTGTGCAATTCTGTATGAAAGAAATGTCCCTTTTGGCAACTAGGAGAGCACACTACAGGATGCACATTCCTCTTTCTAAACACTGATGATGTCAGCACCCTATAAGTAAAGCAGGAGAAGGGAAACCTCCCAGTAATGCGAATAGCACGCTGCGCTAATGCGTCCATCTTGAGTGTCAAAACATAGGTAGGGATTTGAATCCTGCAAGTGTAGGTGTTTGGGTGAGGGGGGTTAGTGTGTGTGCAATTCTGTGTGAGGAAAATGTCCCTTTTGGCAACTAGGAGAACACACTACAGGATGCACATTCCCCTTTCTAAACAGTGATGATGTCAGCACCCTGTAAGTACAGCAGGAGAAGAAAAACCTCCCAATAATACGAATAGTGCGCTCTGCTAATGCGTCCATCTTGTGTTTCATAACATAGGTAGTAGTTTGAATCCTGCAAATGGCAAGTGTGTGGGGGGGTTGGAAGTAGGATGTGTGAAAGAACTGACCCTTTTGCCAACCAGTACAACCCACCAGCTGCTGCATATTCCAATCTCTACACAGAGATGATGTCAGCACCCTACAAGTACAGCAGAAGAGGGCAAATCTCCCAGTAATGCAAATTGCACACTCTGCCACTGCGTCTCTCACTACTGTCATAGCACAGTTAGTTATGACTTTGAATTCCATACATGCCACATGTGTGTTTGTCACACAGAATGCCCATGTGTGTGGGTTGTTGTTCACAATAATGCATGACATCGATTAAACCAGTAATGGCAATGGACACAGATAATGCATGTGTGTGCCAAATACACATATGTACCTGAGACCTTCAATAGTTCCCATGTCTGACGCCTGCCACATGTGAATACATGGTATTTGCCCTGGATAACATTATGACTGTGATCTTCTGTGCAGGTGCTGCATGTGGTATGTGTATATACAGTGTGAGATGTATATGGTATCATCCAAGCAGCGAGGGATACACATCTGTTCTGGGGCATATAGTCTACATGTTGTTGATGAACAGGTGCTGCATGTTCTCACCTGTTGCGGGAGTGGTAACAAGTTGTTTCATAGCAATGCAGTGACTACATGCTAGGAACCTTTCAGCTAGGGTGTTGTAGCTACATTAATTCATCAGCATTCAGTAATACGTCAGCATTCCTGGTGACGGTATGATGTCAGCCAAGGTCAGGGTCATACCAGTCTGTGCCACATGCTCAGAGAGCCCTTCCATGTTCCCTATCATGTAGTCCAGGGAGGTACATCACAGGTCAGCCATAGTGACATGGACAATGACTGAGTCATATGTGTCCATGCCTCTGACTGACCTGTATGCTTGTGTTATGTGGTGAACCATAGTGCCCCACGGGCATATCACTGTGACCTTCACCTTGTCCAGCCTGGTGAGTGGGACCTCACTGTACTGGACAATAAAGATACCTAACACAACTGTAGCAGGTGTGTTGTCTAGCCGTACAGGCTGTGACTGTTTGGCACACAGGATTTGTGTGCTGTGTTGCACGTGCTGTGTTCCGGCTTAACGTATGCCTGTGTGCCAGCTGCAGAGGTGTCTGCTGCTCAGGCAGGATGCTATTCTGAGGCTCCATGAATGGCCCAGTGTGTTCATGTGTTTGGATTGCTGTCAGTGTAGGTCTACATCAGACTGGTATTGTAGTCACTGTAGTATTTCATGCCACCTGACAGGTTATGCCAGTACTGGGTTCAGAGTGCTTAGTCCCCAGTTTGGCTATGTGGTTGCATCTCATGCATGTGTTGTATGTCCATGTGTAGGGGAGAGGGTTGACTGTGTACATGTGGCAACTGTGACATTGCCATATGACCCACATATTCCACAACTGTACCATAGAGGTGACTGACAAGTGACCTTTGCACATGCTACCATAGTATTGTGATTGCCATGGCGATTAACAGCACATAGGGCCAGTGGGGAACAAGGTACAGAAGGTGAGTATGTGAGGGTGTAGTGCCTGTGATTAGTTAGCACTGGCATATATTACTGCTCACGTGGACAAATGCCAGGTAAGTCATATGCAATGTGTCACAGGCAATGTACATGTGAACAGGACAAACAGTGACGTTCTGTCAAGTGAGACATGGACATACATATAGTAAGCTATGCAGATGTCACTAGGAGTCCACAGAAGCTCTGTAACTCTGCATTGCAGGTGGGATCAGTTTCCAGGGTAACTGCAAGCAAACATGACTACAAACAAAGCTACAGTAAGCAGGGCTGCATGTAGTCCATTGTACAACAAACAAGCTGTACCACTTCCAGTCGGTAACAGTGCAAATATGCAGGCACTATACACATGTACATGGAAATACACAGGTCAGATGGCTAGGGTCCAGTCTCAACGCACACAAGTGTACAGACCATGTACTGTCAGGATGAACAATAACTGGATGGAAACCCAGGTGCTCATACCTGCAGTAATACACGTCAAATAACAGACACTGAGCCTTCACTCAGTGGTTCCATACTTAGTAGGATGTATGCTACCTGTCCTGCTACCACAGTTTCCCTGACGTTTATGGGGACTCTCCCTCCTGTGAAAGTTAGTTTTGTGTGTTGGGGCTGTCTAGCATGGTATGAGATGTGAGCTTGCAGTACTAGGGTGCTCCTGTGTGTCCTGTACCAGTCGTGTAGTACTGCACACACATATCACCATCCTCAAACATCCGCATTGCAGAGTCCAGTGTGGGCAACATGCCACTTGCAGTTTACATGTCCATCATTGCGTATCAATACTTTTCATTACCTTATCCCCTGTGCTACCTATGTATGTAGCCTTCTGTTGACATCCTTACCACCAGTATGCCAACATGTGCAGATGATACACTATGGTACTTACCATGGGTGTAGATAACAGTACAAGACAATCATACCCTTACTGTATCAGGCATGCTGGGATATACCCACAATTATATCAGCACACAGTACTGTTAACAACATGATACTATTACTACACGTCTATGTAGTCACTATGTGCATCAGCAACATGTTAACCTGTACCTGCACTGATGTTACAGATTGCAGGAGGTGGCACAGTTTCATCATATGCACAGTGTGTGAACTTGGTATGCCTGAGTCTGCCACTGATACCACCAATTGACATGTATGTGTATGTGTGATGGTGAGGGACAGCAGTACAAGGTGGGGCAATGTTGATGCAGTGTGTGCGTGTATGCTGTAACCCTAAGAGTTGTAAATTCGCATGTGTGTATGGATGCACACAGTTCCACTTCATGGCTGCCATATACTGGTGTTTGTGGACAGCCACAGACTGTACCTGCCAGGTCATACAGATCTGTGTCTCTGGCCATGGACACGGTACCTGTGCCTTGCAGGGGTGCTACGGACCATATCCGGTACCAATCCAGACTGGGTATTGTCATCAGAAGCAGGTGTTCATTGACTGGACACAGATCCCTGCCTGGCCTGTCCAGAGCCATGTGCACGTGGTCTCCTGGGGAGGTCTGATAACAGCACAGACCCAGCATTGCTGGGGCTGCTGCTGGCGCTATCGGGGTGGCCGTGGCCCTGTTGGCATCCGCGACGACTGCCAGCTGCTGCTGTTGCTGGCATACGCCCATGTCGACACCTCAACCGTCCACCATCGCCCTGGCTCATGGACATGTAGTTGTGGAACCAATCTAATATGTCCCCACAACATCTGTCTATGACATTGGTGAAATTACAGATGGCAGCCGCAATGTCACGCATACTGTCAGTCATGGCTGTGCGATATGCTGTCAGCTCCCTCAGACCCTGTCTGGTGTACCATTCCATACGTGACTGTGCCTGCATGACAGCCCGAAACATAGCTGAGGTTGTAAGACCTCTGTGGGCACGTCTGACAGGGGAAGTACACCCACAGATGCTCCCACGAGAACCCCTGGACATCTGTCTGTGTGGTACCATCTCAGAGCCATGCCCATGGCTGCTGTGTGGGGAAGCATGTGCCACAAATACCACATAACCCTGGTCAATGCCCACTGTATCCTGTCCATCACCTAGGGACATTGGTGACAAAGGGTGTATTGGCAGGATAACTGTGCGCATTGATGGGGTTGACAGCTGTGTACTGTCAATTGGCTGACCAATGATGGACCCTGGCATACCTCCCTGTGCCATTACACAGATTTCATCATTATCAGTACCCGTGGCACATGATTCAGGTTCCCTGCTGCATGATGCCAGAGCAGCACCAGAACCTGTAGGAGAGAAACAGGAAACACAGTTTACAATGTATACACAATGTTACCAGTGATGCGCACATGCACACATGCACAGTTGCACACATGCACAGGTGCACACATGCACACAACTCAGTATGCGAGATATCAACAAACAGACACAGACACACCTGCATGCATACACAGAGCACTACTCAGTTAGCCTAATATTACTATTACTATCAAAACTATTAAAGGTATTGTTAATACACACTCACCAGCATGGATAGGCTGCATTGCTGTTACACTGGAGGGACCTGCAGAAGTGAGGAAATTAATGTCAGTGGGCACAACTGTGCCATTGTTACTGAGTATGATACAGGTCAGTAGTACAACAGTTGCCTTTCACAGGTCAGCTGCTGATATTGAGAATATCACACTCGCATATTAAATACTATGATGACAGCTACAAACCAAGGACACACCTCACACATGCATTAACTACCAGTGTACACAACAGTCAATTATACATATGGCATATTACCTGCACACTCATAGTCTTGCTGCTGTGTGGCTCCAGCCTCCATCATAATGCAGGTCTGCTGCTGTTGTTGTTGTTGGCAGGCTGGAGCCACAACACTTATGAGTAGTCCCTCCAGTCTGGTGAGTGGGGGATGTGTAGCTACCCCACCACCTGTGGCAACCTGTTGCCTGTGGATATCCGACGCATGCTGACGGACATTTCTGATTAAATCACTGCAGTGATGTCGTACCTGCTCATATGTCCTATTATGCGTGCCTATGTCATTTACCCGACGGACCAGGTCTTGCCACAGTGCAGCCCTCTCCTGCTGATTCTGGCTGGTGCGGGAAAAGAGTATTGCATAATCCCACACCAGGCTCTGGTGTATCTCCTCATCCTCAGCTGCAGAGTACGCTGGATTGCGCTGGTGAGCCATGGTCCTGAAAAAGTAAATAACATGATATCAGCAAAATATGTCAGCAGAATTTGGCACACATACTACACATGCTACTCGACTGTTGTGTTACAACATATCTCACATATATATAGCATCTGTCTGTCTATTCGTGGATACACATGTAAATAGCCAGGTATCAGTGCTCAGCCAACAACTGTGCAACAGTACCTGACACACTCCATACGACATACTACCAAACCCCAGCAGTCAGAACACTGATTCAGGTTCAAAGCACCTCCTCACTCCGGGGGTTTGTATCGAGGTACTGTATGGGGTACATCATCAACTACTGTGAGCTGACCACAAATTAATTGCCCTGGATATACATATCCCACCTCCACCACCAGCACAAACGACTACAGTGAATAACATTTCAAATGCAAACTTTACACTTTGTAACACTGACATGATATCCTTTAAGCCCACTGGGCCAGTGGAAGACACAACCCACAATGCTGATCCCTTCACAAATTATTTCTACGGACATCTCCGAGAATGCATGGATCATGCAATGCCATATAAGACCAAGACACTCTCCACAAAGGGTAAGCATCCTGTCTGGTGGACCCCAGCCATAGACAGATTGTATAACAAAAGATGGAAGCTACTGCAAGACAGAGCATAATTCCATAAAGGGAAGGCATGTCTGATCAGCACTAGTATGGAGCTATTTTCTCTCATACAAACATTCATGGGCAACTTTGAGAGGGAAATCAACGGGGACACTACAGATAACCACAAGGCCTTCTTCAGTTATGTTAGCAACCTGGTCAGAAACCCTCCAATATGCTCATAGTACACAACAACATATAATTCACTGAACCCACAAATATTGGCAACATTGTGGCAGACAGGTTCAGTGCAAGTTTCCCCCCTCCCTCTCCCCCAAACTAAGACATACTTATCCCAGCTGACTGTAACATCCCTGTCATCACAGATGTCCAGGTGAGAGCCGCCCTCAGAAAAGCAGTAAACACAACATGAATGGGACCTGATGTTATCCCCAGTTGCATGCTACATGAACCCCAAGAGGAGCTAAACACACATATAGAAGTGCTATGTAACACTAGCCTGACTACAGGATATGTACCTGTACACTGGCATACAGCAGCAGTGGTTCCACTCCACGAAGGAGGCACCTCTACATACCAATACAATACAACACAATACAATACATTACAATACAATACAATACAATATGCTATTGCCCCTGGGACTACAGCAGCATACTGTTCTGCTACCCTGACCATTGTGAAACATGTGATGTGATGGTACCTGCTTCTGTCAAACAGTTACACAGTTACACTCATATGGCATATTACTTGTCTGACTAACATTCAGCAGGGGTATGTGTGACATGTACTCATGGGGAGTCTTGCTTCTTAATGCTGTGTGGTTTATTGCAGGGTATGTCTTATCTGTGGGTAGGAACCTGTACCTCCGCCATGTGCTCTCTACTGCAGTGTCACGGACGACACACACCAGTCATTTAGGTTGTGGATGGTGTGAGGTGTTACTATGGTTGTTGGACATCTGTCATGAGTGTGACTTAAGTATGCAAATCCAGGAGTGGTAACCTCTATGTGGGTAGTATGTGTGTACTCTGGTGTCAGTCACTGTGCATTGGTAATGTGTTTGGGTGCATTGTCACAGTGTGGCACATGTCACTGTGTCCGTCTCCATATCTGTAGCTGTCATGTGAGGTACATACCATGGCAGCCATCATGTGGTGTGGAGGGGTACACTGACCTACATGTCCATAGCTGACACACCATGTCTGCTGACACATACCATGTGCAGGTATTCCAGGAATAGTGTGCCACTGCGAATATCATTGGGGGGACTATTGTATACATTTATGACCCTGTTCACCCCTGACACATGCAGTGGTGGGCAGCCAATCACATATCTGGTGGTTACTGGTGTAGGTGATTTGAAATGGGGTATGGGTGTTCACTCCATGCCTTTGTCACCAGGCACCTGTTGCAATACATCTGTACACATGTGCCTCACTCAGAATATATATACATCTCTCTCTCTATATCTATATATATATATATATATATATATATATATATATATATATATATATATATATATATGTATATATGTATATATATATATATATATATATATATATATATATATATATATATATATATATATATATATATATATATATATATATATATATATATATATATATAGATATATGTATATGTATATATATATATATATATATATATATATATATATATGTCTGTATACATATACACATATATATATTGATGTACATATATTGCTATAGATATGAAGAGAGGGGTGTGGCAGAGAGGAGGTGACAGTGACAGAGGGGTGGGACAGGGGAGTGTGAGATTGTCATATACAGTCATATCTGTAGATAGTCAGATCTGTCTGTCTATGTATATGTATCTACATATATCTATATCTGTATGTGTGTATTACATATATATGTTTGTACATATTCTATCTATCTACATCTGTCTATGTATTCCTACATCCCTCTCTATGTATGTATACATATATGCATATTATATATATATATATATATATATATATATATATATATATATATATATATATATATATATATATATATATATATATATATATATATATATATATATATATATATATATATATATATATATATATATATATATATATACACATACATATATTGACATACATACGTATCCATATGATAGGTATATCAACATGTTTGTTTACAAAACTGTATACACACACTAACATACTGCTAAACATACATAACTGTGAAACCTACTTTGTACATTGCACTACAACCTACATTCAACCTACATTGATATGTGCACATAGATGCCCTCACATACATATGTATGTACAGTCTTCACTGATAGTTGCTGTATGTCCCCTGCCCTATGCACATCTTCATATACATATGGATACAGACCAATGACACATATGGAGGGTTCACAGTATGTAGACTTTTAAAGT